>NW_023596811.1:0-41970 GCF_011947565.3 Pollicipes pollicipes | reverse complement strand
CAACATCACTGATGGTGCAGATAATTTTGTTGACAAGGCCATAACCCGTTTTGAAATATGCTGCGAATGGGCGTGAGTTTTTCAATTTCTGTCTCATTCCAGAGGGGTTTTCCAATTGTACCCTTGAATTGTGTCTCTTGCGATCAAGCAATAATACTTGAAAAAGCCAGTGACCAATGGACAAACGTTCCATCACTACTTTCGAAGCAGCACCCAACCTTCTTCATCCCGTCTTGAGCCATTGCGTAACAGTCCCCTTACAACAGTTCACGAGCGCGGTGCTGAGATTAACCTGGCAAACAAACTGAGCATATATTAAGAAATTGTACTGAATTCTTCTGTACCAAGTACTGCTCGCAAATGCAACCATTTTCATAACGGTGCCTGATTAACACACGCAGACATATGGCAGGAGCTCATCCCATCTGTTCAACGTTTGCATTGACAAAGGAATACAAAGGTGTTCGTATGAACAGACATAAGTTTGTTCAGCCTTAAGCATTAATCCTTGCAATTGCACCAAGAGACACCTTGGAATCATGGTTGTGAGATTAATGAATTACGAATCAATCATGAATCACGAAACATCATCTCGTAATCCTGGCTCGCACTTCTGTAGCTGGGCTCAATCCTGCCCTAATCAGGACCTTAAGATCATGGATTCCGTAGCTCCGGCTTACCTACTCCCTCACGAGATCGCATAAATATTTCAAATGTCGGATGACTGCGCTTTTTCCAGCAAGCCGTATGCAATGTATCCACAATTTATTCATTCAAGCGAGGAGTTCTTTAGCAATCTTTTGGGGCTTTTGCGCGAGCTCCTGCTTATTGCTTTGTGATCATCACCCGCCTCTGTGAATGTCTTTAAATTGTTCAGAACATTCTTCATATATGTACGTAGTTCACAATTAAACAATTCAAGGAGCCATCAAAGCGTACAGGATCGCAATGTGCAGTGTTCATGTCGCCCAGGATCGCAGCATGCAGCGTCCATAACGTCCAGAATGCGTCCAATTCCGTCGTCATTGGGGGCTTTCATAAGGTCCAGGAACGCAACGTCCAGAGTCGCAAAGTCCGAAGTCGTTAAGTTCAGTGTTCAAAACGTCCAGTACCCATGGTAACCAGGCTAGTTTGGATTCCTGCCGCTAGATAGCACCTACGCCTTTGATAGCATCTTTGGGTCCTGCCGCCATTTCCCCTCTTTTGTCAACAGATGACACAGTCAACCTGGCATTCCACTGATGATCACGTACATTCAAGCATGGTTACTATAAATTACCTACACGCCTGGCGGCCGTGCCCGGCCTGGGCGCGGCCGCGCCACGGGGCTCACCAGCGGACTGGGCCAGACGCGCCGGGCGTCGGCGCGGGCTCAGCGGAAACCCCTGCGCCCGCGGGGTAAGCGGGCTCTCCCGCCCCGCCGCTGCTGCCGGGGCCCCAAATGCCGGGGTACACTCGGCTGTTCAGGGGTCCTTCATATTGATATCGGGTTCTTCAAATCGGGTTTTTTACACTTGCTTGGAGGACCCCGTGCTGTTACTGGGGCCCCATATAAGCTAACGCCCCTAGGCACTCGATGCTCACGGGCCCTCTTCAGTGACCTATGGCTCTTTCCCTTTTTGAGCTTATTTGCTGAGGACCATTAACTTGTCAGAGCTCTCTTTGTTAACCTGCCCGGGCACTCTTGATCACACAGGGGCATTAATTAATGTGCATTGATCTTGGTTATTGCTCTTTGTTCAGGGGATCCCTGTACCCCCGGCCGGACCATTATATGTTAGCCTGCGGGGGTGCTCCCGATCGTGCAGGGATCCCACCATATGGTGTTAGGTTCTTCTCGATGTTATGAGGATCCTTCGCTGTTCACTGGGCATCTTTGTTGGCCTGCCACGGCAGTTTCGTCTACTCAGGTGCCGTCCTTATTGGTCTCAGGTTCTTCTATATTATGAGAGGGCCTACGCCTTTGACGGGGACCTAAATCTCAATCATTGTTATTGGGGCTTTACTTCTTACCGACTGGTGACTGAATTTGCGGCTATGCGATTACGCCGATGACTTTGTTCTTGACATTGTCGAACATAATTTTACACGCCACCGACGTCGTGCTTCTTGTTTCCCTTGTTTATTGAATTTGTGACGATGATTATACTTGTACGTTACGTTTTAATAGATTTTGAAGGATAGCATATTATGTATTCCCTTGCAAAAAGACGAAGCAAAAACTCTGTATTAGTCCTCAGCCCATCAGCTGACCTCATCAGCTACCCGGCTAACCGTGTATAAGCTAGGAATCAAGCTTGTGCTTGATTGTGATGGTGTTTAGCAGCCAATTCAAGTGCATGCTGCCTTTTCTCTCCGAAAACTTAGCCTTAAAATGACACCATAATCAGACAAAAATGAGCAAGCTCCATGTATTTGCATACAAAGCACGCCTAGTTTTCTAGGGCTGTGCGCAGTAAGCTAGGTTCCCGTGTACAGACTGCATGCATGGGAATATTAAAACTCAATGGTCGGAATATGAGGATTTTTGATGGATAGAACCCTGAACTCTAGGGAGCTGACAAAGTAAGAGGCCTTCTCCAGTTTTCCAGCATTTTCGCAGTGTACATGTGTGGAGATTTAGTTACCGTGAAGTTTGCTGCTTCCGATCACTCCGATGTGGTGTCTCGTTAGTTCTGGCTGGTGCTTTTGCCCGAATCACACAGAGAGTTCAATGATGATGCATACATACATATGTATATACATACATATATATATATATATATATACATATATGTGTATATATATATGTGTATATATATATATACATATATGTGTATATATATGTATATATATATGTATACATATATATGTGTATCTATATATGTATATATATATATATATATATAATTTCATGAAGACAGACACACGAAGCTTGCAGAACTTGAAGGGCATGTGACTGGTGACTGACTGTTCCATATATCTGACTCTTCATTTCATTTCGGCACCTTAAACACTTTAAATCGGAGCATAAAACACGAGCATGCAGACAAAAAATAAACTTTTCACTGGACAGCACTTACTACCGTTCTGACTTGGCAACAAGAAACAATTCTTTAGCCCTGCAGAAGACATCATTAGCACCACACACTGTGAACAACACAATCAATACAGCAATGACAACACTGCATGCCAATCGCCCAATACCCGTGCCAATCATCAGTGTTTTGTTCCTTCTCTAAGATATTTATTTGTGATGCTACTCCAAAGAGATAATTCAGTAGGTTGATTAATTTCTTTGCTCAGAAGTCGTTTGTGGTCATGAATGACTAATGTATCCAGAATGTTGAGCTTTACTGTTTTGTGTATGGATGATAGAATTGCAGTTTTGTGTAAGCACTCGGCGCGCGAGGGAAGTAATTGTGGTCGGGCTGTACATGATTCCTTGGTGCCCCCTCCGTGAGGTATTCTGTGAGACGTCGGAACAAAAACGTTGTAATCACACCATTGTAGCGTGCGGAACTTCGCAGCAACACATGACAGCGGTCAACAGACGGCGGAAATGACCTCGTACCGAAATCGGTACTTTCCAACACTTTATGAAGTCAAGGGGTATGCGTGTAAAAGGCGTCCCGGGCCGGATGTTTCACTAGTGCAATTTTGAAATTGGTAGTCGGGACAGACCGTCCGGCCGGACCGTCGAGCTGGGCAGCCTCTGGGCTGGCCTGTGTGTCCGAGCTCCGCGTCCAACCGATCGCACATTATTATTCCCACACACAGACAGAGATTTAGCGGAAGCATTGTCTGAAAATTTGGCGAGCGGCGGTTTGTTTGTCGGGACGGGCTTTAACATTGATTGGGGCTTTACGTCTCACCGGCTGCTATGGCTATTTCGAGGCGGAACGCTTCTAGTACGCATTTATCAGGCATCAGGTACGTGGGATGCGGCGGTGGTGTGGCCAGGACTCCATCCCAAGATAGAAAAGTCCAGAGATGAACACCCTAAGCCACTAACCACCATGCCACCGTCGCCCCTCTGCAGCGCGAACTGCACCCGTCTCGATGATATCCAGACTGGTGATGTTGGACCCCAAATTCTACACTTAGAGGGCTCTGAAACGTAAAAGGAAGAAAGCGTATCAAGATTGATAAAGCGGATGGCGAGTACAAGCTTACGATTCTACCAATTCATTCAGCTTATGTGGCGCAAACCAGCTAAGTGACATGCATTCGGCTCCGCTGTTCAGATGGTGAGTCAACAGTGCCTTTAAGCGCGGCACGTGCGTAGTGTCTTGCGTGACGTTTGGAAGGCAGTTGAATACGTTCGCAGCCAACGTTTGCTTCTTGCTTCCTTTTTACTTGCAACCAGGAGTGGTGTTTTCCTATTCAGTTGCAGGGGTATCATCCCCCGCCGCAATTCGGGTTTGCAGCTTGCAGATTTGTGAAAAAGTGAGCCAAATTAGGATAGAAACCAGTTTGTTGGCATATAATCGCCTTCCTATTCGTTGCATTTTCATCACTCAGCCAACAAACTTATTTTTGTAAACCACGCCTGTTTAAAGCGTACCAAATTGAAGAAATGAATTGTTTGTAGGCTGGGCCATTGAACGAGTCTCACCTGGGAGTAGTATCCGGATTCAGCTGATGAGACGGCCCCCACCTCCTCTTTTTAAGAGTACAGGCATGCATAATTCAGAATGAGTCGCATTTGCGGGAGCGTGTGAAAGAATTTGCAGTTGGGGAGGGGAAGGGGAATCAGCCAAATAAAATCACTAACAATATAGGTTAGCGTGCCAGGAGCTGGAGCTCTATATGCGCCCTACCTGGAGCAGACATCAAATCCGTCAGCCTTACACATGGGTCATCAATTCCTTTAATAAAAAAATGAGCAACATCGCCAATACATACTGTAAATAACGGAATCAAATGCCGCGGATAATTGTATCCACAGCCCACAAAACCAAACAGTAGGCACTCCGACAAGTGCTTTCCACGATTACCGTGCAGCTACTGCCGAGTGACCAGCTATTTCCGATTGCCACTGAGCCAGGGATCAAAGTTTTGAATTTTTAATGCGCCTGCTGCCAAGGGCGTGCTGCCGCAACAAAGTTTTTTGCTCTCAAACAAAACGTTGTTCATATCCATGCACAATGGCTTGACTGGGCAGCACTGTGCCGCATGACGTCACTCGTCGGCTAAGGTGGGCGAAATCGACTCCGGCAGCCCTCTATCGGGCAAAATCCAAGCCATAAGGCTGAGAGTTGCGAGGAAGTGGGGCAGTGTCCCATCCCCTGGATCTCACGCAAGCTGGACTTTATAACGCTGGACCTAATGAGCACTGTACTTTATGATCACTGGACGCTGCGAGCCTGGACTTTGGGATTCTCCTCTGTCCAGGGATATTGGACGGTTTTGGATGTTGTTAACGCTGGATGCTGCGATGGATGTTGTGAACGCTAGATACTGCGATTCTGGGCTTATTGACCACAAGACGTTATGAGCTCTGGATGTTTCAATACGCGTCCAACAATAATTTTTCGTGGTGGTGACTTGTAGTTTGCACGGCACGCGGTGAATATGTTACTACGCCATGCAGTTTCTTCTGTTCTTCGAGTAGCTTCTTCCAATTCAATTTGCTTCACATTCCTTAGAAGCCCTTGCTGATAACGGCAAAACCGCAGGTCTGCATTCTCACGATCTCCAGGCAATGAGACTGCACGCATTGACTCCCTCTTAGGCGCCGGCCTTATTTACTCGGAGTCGGCGTCGAACAAGATGCCTGCTGAATCGAAGTCCACGTGAACGGTTCCTGGCGTGCTGGGCCTGCACACAAAGCGACCTTGCTCTAGCTCCAGTCTAGATAAGAACACAAATTACTGTCGCTAATCCACAAATTACTGTCGCTAGAGGGAGCTGAAACTAGGCTTCGTGACGTTATCGCGTGATTTCATTTACTCCCATGTCCTTATCGGCACACCGTATCTAAAACGTGCAGAATTCTGTTTTGGTCGTATAATTGACCCAAACACGTGTTTTGGTAAAATTTGAAGGAGGTTCCGTGGCACACTCCGGCAGACTTGTGCCTGATTCCCAAGGTTGTTTCCTGGGAACCGGTTCCTAGGTTCCTGGTTCCCGAACCAGGAAGAACCCAGGAACCAGTCTGGCAATAAGTCGAAAGATCCAGCAAGAATCAGGATCCAGCTTGACAATAAGTCGAAAGATCCAGCAAGAATCAGGATCCAGCTTGAAAATAAGCCAAAAGATCTGGCAAGAACCAGGATTCAGCCTGATACCAAACTGAAAGAATCAGCAAGAACCAAGATCCAACTTGGATCGGACATAGGGACCCAGCAAGAACCAAGATCCAGCCTGGCGTTATGTTGAGGGATCCAGCAAGAACCAAGACCCAGCCTGGAATATGCATACTGATCCAGCAAAAACCAAGATCCAGCTCAGGCTTAAGATGGGGATTCAATCTCAGCAAGAACCAAGATCCATTCTGAAATTATGTTCAGGAAACAGCAAATCCCAGAATCTTTCCAGGAGTTCTTCACAGCAGTTGCTGCTTACACCCCCCACATTTTCAGGTTCAGCAATGTGTTCTGTCCTTAATGTAAACTATAAAATTAAGTCTATGAACATTGTTGGTTATCTGCTCAGGCTGTTCATCATATACCCTAAAGCAAATTTGCTGTTGTTCAATGTTAATAACGCTATAATTCAGAAGAACAAAATCAATAACTTGTCACGATACAGGTATGATGCAAATCTGCTAGGTCTGCAACTGGGCTGTTAGCTGCCTAATATTATCCTGAAAGGAGAGTCCCCGCTCTTCCGTGCGTATATCACGGAAATAATTAATGCTATATATATATATATATATATATATATATATATATATATGTTGGAACATTTTGGCAGAATTCTTTCTTTGATGCATGTTTGATTAAAAAAACTGCTGACTCAGCATCGACGAGCTTTTTGATGCATCGTTCTAGTTTTCGGGCCTTTGGCTTGACGTCATCGCTTAGATTAAAGATGGTTCGCACAAAATTACTCATGTATTCATCACTTCTTCCATTCTAACGTTCGAGATCTTATCTCATCGTCGGAGAAGACTAAATTGCCCAAGAAACAAGTTTGAGTTTTAAAGGATGAAAAAAACTGTGCACTACTGTTGGAAAACATCTTTTGGTACGTAGAACATAAATGAAGCATAACTAATCGAAGTAAGACGGAATCCTATTTTCATTTTCATACATGTAAAAAACACACATAATGGGAACATCACAAGGACACGATGGGAATACTATTGTCACAATCACATCAGAAATGCACACCAACCACCACCCAGTAGTTCAAGAGTTCTGCAAGAATTTGTCTGGAAATGGGCGGATCCAGAGGGGGAGGGGGAGGCATGGGGCCTTGGACCCTCCTTGGGTCCCGAAGCGGTCCTTTGGACTCCGAGGGAGTCCATAGCCCGCCGAACAGGTGCAGTTGTTCTTTAGCACAAAACGCAACGAAGCTGGATACCTCTGGACCTTCAAGCCAGCAGTTGTAAGCGAAAGTGAAGGACCTACCAGAAGTCCAAAAAATCATTCATTGATTGGAAAAGCTGTGAGCTGGAAATTTTAAGCCCTTTTTTACACTGTCTTTTTTTTTAATTTTAATTTTTTTTAAAATTATTAATAAAAAAAATTAAAAAATTTAAGCCCCCCCATTACACTGTCTAGGGGCCCCATGCTATTTCCGGGGGACCTATATGCCCGCTTGCAGAATCATTTTGGTCGTCAAGGAGCATTCCACGTTGCCCTTCACTTATTTGCATTTGCTCGCAGGGCCCTGCGCTATAGTTAGGGCCCTTCCTGTTAGCGCGCCGGGGCACTCTTATCAATCACGGGCCCTTCCCGGATTCTTTCCATTCGCCAGAAAGGCTCTGTCAGGCTATAGCCGGGATCCCATATCCTAACCTGCCGGGTCATTCTCGGTGGAAAAGTAAAGGTAAAGGGTTCATAAGCGAAGGAAGTTCATTCTTCACTGGTTGAGAAAGTGTAGCTTGGGGGAAATTTTGGGGCTCATTACACCGTCTAGAGGCATTATGCTGTTGGTCGCCTGTCCCTTCATGTCTATCTGCCAGGTCAATCTGATCGCTAAGGAGCTTTCCACGTTGCCCTTGATCTCTTTGCATTTTTCTCGTAGAGCCCAATGTGCTGTTGGGACGCGATCTGCCTCCGTGTCTGAGCACTGTTGATCAATCAGGTTTTCTTCAACGGATTCCTCCCATTCGCCCGAAAGGCTCCATACCCTTTTTTCCGGGGCCCCAAATGCCAGGGTACACTCAGTTGCTCAGGGGTCCTTCATATAAATAGCGGGTTCTTACCACTTGCCTGGAGGGCCTTATGCTGTTGCTATCGCTTTTATAAGGTAAGGCACGGGAACACTCGATGTCCAGGGTCCCTCTACTTTAATCGAGGGCTCTACTTTAATCGAGGCATTGGCGGAGGATTGTTCACTCCTATCGAGGCTCGTGTTGTTAACCCGCCCGTGCACCCGTGAACGCACAGGGGTGGTGATTTATGGTCTTGGATAACTCCCCTTTGCTCGGAAGGTCCCGTGCTATGGCTGGGGCTTTATATGTCAGTCTGCCGAGGCACTACCGATCGTTTACGGGCCCACCACTATGGTCTTGGGTCCTTTTTGCCTGCTCTGAGGACCCTATACTTGTTGACGAGAGCTACTTTGTTGGTCTCCTGCGGCACCCATGATCGCTCAGGTTCCGTCCGTATTGGACTTGATGCCTTCGCCTTAGAGCAGCAGTCGAGTGCACGCCTATGAGTTTTTACGCGCCATTGCCGAACGTATTTTTACATGCTCCCGACGTCGATTGTGTCATTTCCACTGATTATTGAGTGTGCAACACTTATTATACTAGTGCATCACGTTCTTAACATATTTTGAATGCTAGGATATGCTGTAATCCGTTATAATAAAGGAAAAATTCTGCATTAACATCAGCCATCAGCTGATTTCATCGTTCAGCCGGCTAGCCGTAAATATGTAAGGTGTCAGAGAATTCCTTCGTGCCGCTAGTGAATGTTTGCTTAGTTTGGCGAGCGCCGCCCCGAGGCGCTCAAGTTCCCCTCCTCCTGCCCCAGGCGCCCTGTGCGAGGAAGGCGACCGTGGGAGCCAGGAGAGGGGGAGTGACAAAGGAGGAGGCTCGGAGAGCCGCTGGCGCGAGGACGGACGCGCCGGCGGGACAGCAGAACTTACACTGGTGGCAGCGGTGTAGCCCATCCATTACATCAATTCGAACGCGCGCCAATCGTCGATCTGGCCATCTTACTCACCCAAGCTACGTTCTACCACGACGAAGCTCAGTGCTCGCCGCGAGGCTTGTGATGACTACTGCCGCCAAATTGTCATCAACCTGGTCCTGTCCATCCGAGCTCGATGGTGCTGTTCGTCACCCTCCATCGTGGCGCTGTCAGCAGGTGTGCCTCACCCGCGGCTGAACAGGCGGCCCTGCCAGTGCTCGCCCCATCGTAGCCATCGCCACCGGTCAACTCCACTGCGCGCAGAACGGTCCTGTATTGTGACCACTCCTACCAGAAACGGACCCCTCTCCGTCATCTCAATAAACCGACACCGCAGCCTCCGCCCAGGATCTGCCCGCCACCTTCCCGACGCCGACTCGTTCTTTTTACCGAGCGAGGGACAATCAGCGGACCAGTCGCCGCAGAGCTAACAAGGGAACAGAAAACTCTGCGCAGGGTCCGACGGCAGCTCCCAAGATTCACACCCCTCTACTGCGCACGGAACGGTCCCAAACAGTCGTGAGTGCGACGTCTCACAATTGTCGTTTCTGAATTAATCGTGCAGCTGTTGTGTTCTTACGTTTAGTTTTTTTAAATCTTGAAATTGCTTTGCTAGTGTTTCGGCTTGATTTTAGCTAGGTAGTACGTACCTGTCTGACGTCGGACACAAACAACCCTGTATTGCTTTGTTTGGATCCAACATGACATCCATGAGTATCCAAATCCCAGTTCCCCGATTCAGTGGTGTGGGATAAACGGTGTCTGCATTCACCGTTGACCTCCAGGTCTTTCGTGACGTCACAAACCCCGGCATGGACAGACGCACAGGTCTTATCATTTCTTCCCCTGTGTTTGGGCGGCGCTGCCAAGCTGGCATTCACCTCACCGGCAAAGGAACAGCGAGAAACTCTGGAATGCGTCGGAACGGCTCTCGGCAACTTCTTTGTGCCTCTCACCCCGGACGCTCAGCATATCCAACTGTCACAAATGAGGTTTGACCCGCCCGCCACCAGCTTCGATTTATTCCTGGCCAGCCTATCGCACAACTTGCAAAGGCGTTCCCGGGACAGCAGGGTCCCAGTTCCCGGGACAGCAGGGTCCCAGCAAAGGCCTGGTGTTCAGCTATCTGCTCCAGGCCCTTCCAGCTCGATTTTGCCACGCACTCGTTGCAACGGGAACCGCCGATTACGACGCGGCAGTAATAAAGGTGCGACACCTGCTGACTGCTGAAGCTCCGCCTTCGCAGACGTTCGCGCTGAAGTCAACAACAATGGATAAGGGGCCGCCTCTGACAGCATCCTACACCAGATTCCAACTCGCAACTCTCAGCTGGAGATGCAGCAAACCGAGTCGCGCCGACCCCGAGGCAACGGTCGCCTGTACTCTCCCCACGTCGCCAATCGACGTTGTTACGCGTGTGGTGCTACCGGTCACCTACGAGCCGACTGCCGGCACCGACATGCAGTCTGTCAACCCTGCAATAGACCGGACTACCATCAACAGGCCTGCCGTCAAACGGCGAACCCGGGAAACGCGGCAGGGGGACTCCAGCACGACGGCAGTGATTGCCGCTCCGGGTGTCTCCCTCAGTGCAGGTCTGTCGGCCGCTGGCAAGAAAAACGGTGTGTTATGTTACTGCCTCGTCGACACCGGCTCTTCTATCTCTCTCATATCAGACACCATTTTTAGCAAATTGCCCAATGCTGTCGCACACCCTACAGCCATTACAGCCGAATCAGTATCAAAAACGCCAGTCAGACTTCTAGGATCCGCCTCCGTAGCCCTTGCACTGCCCGAGTGCTATGGTCAGTTAACAGTGTTCATCAGCAACCACATCGGGGACTTACGTCCGTCAATCTAGCAGCAGACTTGATATCCAATTGCCAGTTGGATATCCCGGGGCGTCACCATCGCCTCCAAATTTGGTGTGCATGACCTTCTCGACATACTGACTCCGAAAATCACTATCTTTGGGGTGGAATTTTGCGTAATCTCCGAGTTATTCGACGCACAACATCCCAGTGCGATATTGCAGGGCGTCTCGAATGCCTCCAACTTTTGTGTGCAGGGCCTTCTCAACACGCTGATTCCGAAAATCACCGCCTTTGGGGTGGGATTTTGCGTAACTTTCAGAGTTATACGACGCGTAACACCCCAGTTGGATATTGCGGGGCGTCTCGATTGCCTTCAAAGTTGCTGTGCAGGGCCTTCTCAACACGCTGATTCCGAAAATCACTATCTTTGGGCTGGAATTTTGCGTAATTCCCGAGTTATTCAACGCATAACATCCTAATGTGATATTGCGAGGCGCCTTGATTGCCTCCAAATTTGGTGAGCAGGGCCTTCTCAACACGCTGATTCCGAAAATCACTGCCTTTAGGATGGAATTTTGCGTAACTTCCGAGTTATACGACGCGTAACAACCCAGTTGGATATTGCGGGGCACCTCGATTGCCTCCAAATTTGGTATGCAAGGCCTGCTCAACACGCCGATTCCGAAAATCAGTGTCTTTGGGGTGGGATTTTGCGTAACTTCCGAGATATACGGCGCGTGACATCCCAGTTGCTCTTTGAAACATGTGTCATGGAATTGGCGTTTGGAGCGTGTCCGTATCAGTTCGCAGGAGAATGTCAGTTCGCGAGATGTGAGTGATAACCGTGTGGTACGTGATATTGTTGGCCAGATGGTACGGCCCAGTTGCATCTTTCTCAACTTTGTTTCGTTTCTGACCTTTAAGGTGGTGGACTAATAGTCCGACGTAGTCACTGCCATTGCCTGTCCTGACCAAAAACTGACGAGATGTCGCTTGTGACCAAACCGATCGTGCCTCACCCCTTGGGCCTGAAGATTTGGGTGATGTCACCGTCTGTCTTATCTCCCAACGACGCTGGTGACGTTGGTGGAGCAGCGCATGCTACCTGTGCACGAAATTTTGCAAAATTCCACCCCAAACATAGTGATCTTTGGAATCAGCGTGTTGAGAAGGCCCTGCCCACCAAATTTGGAGGCAATCGAGTCGCCCCGCGAAATCCAACTGGTTTGTTACGCGTCGTATAACTCGGAAGTTACGCAAAATTTCACCCCAAAAATAGTGATTTTCGGAATCAGCGTGTTGAAAAGGCCCTGCACACAAAATTTGGAGGCAATCGAGGGGCCCCGCAATTTCACATTGGGATGTTACGCGTCGAATAACTCGGAAATTACGCAAAATTCCAGCCCATAAATAGTGATTTTCGGAATCAGCGTGTCGAGAAGGTCATGCACACCAAATTTGGAGGCGATCGTGACGCCGTGACTGATGTTGCGTCTCGCCGCCTCGTGTTTCAGCCGCCGGCCCAGTCGCCGCCGGCCCATCAGCTGACTCAGACCCCGGACTCCGCGAAAACAACCCGGGCCGGGCCGCCGCCCTCCGTGGGTAAGGCACTGCGGGCCATGGGTGGGTAGCCAGAGCCAACCGGCCGAGACAAAAACAGAGTGGGAGGTGCAGCAGGCCGGGAGGGTCTGTCGGTCTGCCGCGTAGTACTACGGCAGGACTGGTCGGTGCCGCCGGGGCCGGAATGCGTCATTGAAGGTTATGCTGATGACGAGTCTTTTGAGGGTCCAGCGTTCGTGGAAGGTGACGGAGATACGGACCTGCTGACGATACCTGCAGTAGTGCAGGTTCAGCCTGGTCAGCCCCTCCCGGTACTTTTGAGAAATGTGTCGCAACATTATGTAACCGTGGACAGAAAACACCAAACTGGATCGCTCGACTCCGACTTCCAACATGTGCACAGAGAACATGATCGGGCAGAAGTATGCGGCGTAGTCTCAGCGCAACAATGTCCCGAAATGCAGCCGATCGAAATCCCTTTAGTTTAGGCGCAGTGTGCCCCTGGCCGACACAGGCCCCCCCCCCCCCCCCCCATTGGCTCGGGGTGCACCGACCAATGTAAACCGCTGGTCCTGACCTTGTCCTTGTTTGGGAAGTGGGTTCCCAGGCCCAAGCCGGGGTCCAATCGGTGCAACGGGCCCTCTGGTTGGTGTCTGAGGGTCCGACCCGCGCCTCCTCGAGGATCTTTATTTAGCCAGCCCTTCGAGTCCCATATCGGATTTACGTTGATCGCATTTGAGATTGCGTCGTGGTTACCTGAACGTCACTTCAGGCTTAGGATCAATCACTTTCTCCCCACGACAAGCCGACATCAAGGGCAAACTGAGGTCGGGGAGGGGCAAAAACGTGGAAAATAACAAAATTTTCCGACCAAAACGTACGGTAACAAGCAGGAGTGGATCCAGAGAGGGGGCCACGGGCATGTCCCCCCCTTGGGCCCCGAAGGGGCCCATTGGCTCCTGTGGGCCCACAGCCGACCGAACAGGTGCATTTTTTTAAAACACGAAACGCAACAAAACTGGGTATCTCTGGACTTTCAGGCCACCGAGATCAATTGTAAGTGAAAGTGAAGGGCCTATGGGAAGCCCGAAAAATTACTCAATGATTGGAAAAGTTGTGAACTGGAAATATTAAATCCCATTGGACCGTCTAGGGCCCCCATGCTGTTTCCGGGGGACCTATATGCCCCTTGCAAGTTCATTTCGGTCGTTTAGGAGCATTCCACGTTGTCCTTCAATTCTCTGCATTTGCTCAGAGGGCCCTGGGCTGTTGTTGGGGCCCTTCCTGTTAGTGTGCCGGGGAACTCTTGTCAATAACGGGCCCTTCCACGGATTATTTCCATTCGCCAGAAAGGCTCTGTGAGCGGTAGCCAGTGTCCCATATCTTAACCTGCCGGGGTGTTCTCGGTTGCTCAGGGGCCCTTTACGTGGGTGTCGGTTAACCTACCGACACACTTGCGATATGCCCATGGGTCCTCTAGCGTTGGTCTACGGCGTTTCCAATTATCTGTCACTTGCTTAGGGCCCTACCCCTTTGGTCTCATTTACGGCTGACTTTTCTCTCCAATCGAGACTCGTGTTGTTAACCTGTCCGTGCACTCTTGATTGCACAGAGGTATTCATTTATAATCTTGAATAATTCCCTTTTGTTCGGAGGGTCTTCTGCTATGACCGGGGCTTCATAGGTCAGCCTGTTGGGGCACTACCGATCGTTTAGGAGCCCACCACGTTGGTCTTGAGTTCTTTTTGCTTGCTCTGAGGACCCTATACTTGTTGACGGGGGCCACTGTGTTGGTCTCTTGCGGCACCCCTGACCGCTCAGGTTCCGTCCCTATTGGCCTTGGTGCCTTCGCCTTTGAGCTGCAGTCGAAAACGCGCCAATGAATGTTTACGCGCAATTGCGGAACGCAATTCTACATGTCTCCGCCGTCGTATGCGTCATTTCCACTGGCTATTCAGCCACAGGCGGATCCTGGCGGGGGGGGGGGGGGGGGCCCGGGGCCATAGCCCCTCAAAAACTCTGAGGATAGGTTTTGACCCCCAAAGCATTCCCAGAACTTCATAAAAGTTTCGTCGACTTACTGTCTGTTTTAACATTGATGGTGCCGTATCAAATATTTATTTCCGTTTCGGAAAAACCTCCATGAAGAAAAGTTGGCAGCGATTTGAATATCAAAACAAAACGCATGTTGACGCGGCTTAGTCATACTCGGCGCAAACATCGTGTTTGATAAGCACGAGGGGTGATTGAATTGTTGAGCGTTAGCATTGTACGAGGCCCGTTCAAGAACCAGAAAACGTTTTTAATCATCTCAGCCCTTGTTAACCCTCCCACTAAAGAACATGACGAAGATTCAAAGGCATTTCGGTGCTTGAATGGTGTCCCTACTAGGTACTCGCGAGAGGCACCATGCACCGGACCTCAGATCCCACATCAGCCAGCTGGCGACGAACGGTTGCCCCCCCCCCCCCTAAAAAAAACTCCTGGCTAGATCCGCCCCTGTATTCAGCGTGTCACACTCTTTTAGATTTACAGTCAACCTTCACGGGATCCTCAATATCGCTGTAGGTAGGACTCCCTCCCCTTAGCATTAGAAACTATGGTGCTGTCCGATATGAAAAGCCCTATTTAAAATCCCTTCCGCTTAGAACTGAAGCGAGTTGGCTTCATTACACCGCGCCGATAGACCATGAAGCCATCCCCTTAACAGCGGCCGTCATCGAGATTCGAACCCGGGCTTACCGCGTGCAATATCAGCACGCTACCCATCCATGCACCATAGATGTGGGCCCGGCGGCCGAAAATGCGGGAATGGAATAGAAATGGTTCAGAGTGAGTTGATAGATTTTGTGATTGTTTGATGTCTTTTACGCATAGAACCGACTTTTCGCACGGGAACCTGCATTTTTGCACTTTCTTCCCTCCAAGGCTGCCAATCCGCGTATGCTTGACACGTACAACCATCTGAAATATTTTTGGAGGATGTGTAAGCCCGGTGCGCAACCGCCCTCTGTTTTGGAGGGCGTTTAAGTCCGGTGCGTAACCGCCCTCCGTTTTGGAGGGTGTATACGCACTGCCTATACATGTATAGAACCATCTAGTAATGGTATGGAACAAATATTGATCAGCTGATAAAATTGCATTTTTCCGAAGATAAAGCTCAGCTGGCGTGGTTTCCATGGCAATGTAGAAAGGCGACGCACTGCTAGTGTGCGTTCGGCGTTCGGCGTGAAATGTGCGGCATGGAGGAGCTGAGGTGAACTTGCGTCCGATTTCAGCGGAATATATGCATTGTGTTAATAGCTTAGAATGTTCCCTCTGTCCATCTACCGGTTACCACCATATTCTGCATGAGCGTTTCTGGCAAATGAACTTATGGCGCTAATGGCGTGGAGATTTGGCAAACAAAGAAGTCGTAACTGTTCTTCCTGAAAAACCCGTGAGAACGAGGAACCGGGCTGGATGTTATTGGGGTCCGTGGTTGTGTCGAAAGTTATTGGAACCAGGGCCTGGCATTAGCAGGCAAAGGAGCTTAAGAATGTGAGTCAGCTCTGGCTCAGCCATAGGTACTTATAACATGGATTACCCAGAAGCAAGCAAGCTGCTTGGTTGCTTAAAGTGACCATATATATATATATATATATATATATATATATATATATATATATATATGACACCAGAAAACCATCCCAATATGGCAGGTTACCACTAAAGCTCAGCAATAATTTTTTACACATGCCCAGCCCATCTGCAGACCAAAGCTAGTCCCACATTGATACTGCTTTATCATGCACATAATGAATCTAGATCTGCCTGAGCCCTGTGCTCTGACTTCTGGAAAACTCTACTGTTGTTACAGAGTCAGGGCATGCTATTTATTTTGGCTTGTCTGTGATGTACTGATCTGCTTTTTTAGAGTAAAGGGGTTCTCGTGTTGCTGAAAGAAACAGTGGGAACCAAGATCCGGGGTGTTGTTTTGTCGAAAGAACCAGTGAGAACCAGGATCCAGGGTCTTATTTTGTCGAAAGAATGAGTGAGGACCAAGATCCAGGGTCTTGTTTTGTCGAAGGAACCAGTGGGAACCAAGATCCAGGGTTTTACTTTGTCGAAAAATTCAGTGGAAACCAGGATCCAGGGTATTGTTTTATCAAAAGAACCAATGGGCACCAAGATCCAACATGTTTTGTCGAAAGAACCAGTGGGAACCAGGATCCAGAGTTATGTGTCATCGAAAGAACCGATGGGAACCGGGATCCAGCGTCTTGTTTTGTCGAAAGAACTAGTGGGAACCAGAAACTAATATTAGGAGCCAGGCACATGTCTGCCCTCCGGGCGATTTGTCGGAAATAACTTCACTGCAATCTGCATATAGTGTAGTACTAGTTAGCTTTCCTTCCGGTATACGGCGTGTTTTTTTTGTAATGCGTTGCTAAATGTAGCCTTGCCTTTGACACTCGTTGCCGCCTCGATCTGAATGACAAACGGACGGAGCACACGTACAAAAACCACACCAACAAGACTTCAATCTTTGTGTACGCTCGCCGCTGTGGTCTCGTTAGGATTTAAAAACAAATAAGGCAATATCTGTATTAGTGAAACACGCTGTCATAAAGTCATGCTGAGTCACACAAAACACTGATCGAAACAACAAAGCGTAGATAACGTGACAGACAACAGTGATATTGCTAAATAGCCCCCTATGCGGAGGCTGTTTAGCAATATTCGTCCAGCTGATGTGTGAATCTGGCCACCAGTCATCTAACCCATGTCTGTGATAAATAATAACATTGAGACCAACTTCCGACATAAGCCATAAGACGGTTTGTCCACAACATGCGCAACATGAAAACGAGTTTGAAGGCGGGCTGTGGGGAAAGGTGTACAGCATCTCATGTGACATGGCATATGGAGAGCACCCGTGCTTAAGGAGTACACGAAGCACAGCCATTTGGTGACTGATAAATACGCACTCATGGTAACCGTCAGCATGTAACCAAGTATTGTTTCAACCACCATAATGTGAGGAAGCCCGAGCGGCGCTATACTTGCCTCCCCCTCCGCCTGAGCTAGGCACGACACTATAACTGGAGCCACCGCCTCCTCCACCGCTGTAACCTCCACCACCCGCCGCCGCCCTTTCCTCCCCCACCGCCATATCCTCCACCTCCACCGCCCCTCCCTCCTCCTCCGCCTCCACCATAACCACCGCCTCCTCCCCCTCCACCGTAACCACCTCCTCCTCCACCGCTGTATCCTCCGCCACCGCCGCCGCCCTTTCCTCCCCCACCGCCGTATCCTCCACCTCCACCGCCTTTCCCTCCTCCTCCGCCTCCACCATAACCACTTGCCTCCTCCCCTCCGCTGTAACCACCTCCTCCTCCACCGCTGTACCCTCCGCCACCGCCGCCGCCCTTTCCTCCCCCCACCGCCGTATCCTCCACCTCCACCGCCTTTCCCTCCTCCTCCGCCTCCACCATAACCACCGCCTCCTCCCCCTCCGCTGTAACCACCTCCTCCTCCACCGCTGTACCCTCCGCCACCGCCGCCGCCTTTTCCTCCCCCACCGCCGTATCCTCCTCCGCCTCCACCATAACCACCGCCTCCTCCCCCTCCGCTGTAGCCACCTCCTCCTCCACCGCTGTATCCTCCGCCACCGCCGCCGCCCTTTCCTCCCCCACCGCCGTATCCTCCACCTCCACCGCCTTTCCCTCCTCCTCCGCCTCCACCATAACCACCGCCTCCTCCCCCTCCGCTGTAGCCACCTCCTCCTCCACCGCTGTATCCTCCGCCACCGCCGCCGCCCTTTCCTCCCCCACCGCCGTATCCTCCACCTCCACCGCCTTTCCCTCCTCCTCCACCTCCACCATAACCACCCGCCTCCTCCCCCTCCGCTGTAACCACCTGCTCCTCCACCGCTGTACCCTCCGCCACCGCCGCCGCCCTTTCCTCCCCCACCGCCGTATCCTCCACCTCCACCGCCATAACCACCCCCTCCTCCACTGCTATATCCACCACCACCACCCTTTCCTCCTCCCCCGCCACTATAACCCCCGCCTCCCCCGCCTCCTTTGCTGGGAGCACCGTAGCCAGAAGAGACGCTGGAAGCTATATCCTCCACCACCGCTTCCTCCTCCTCCACTGTAGCCACCGCCTCCTCCACCCCCCTTGCTAGGGGCACCATAGCTGGATGAGACACTCGAGCTATATCCGCCACCACCGCCTCCTCCTTTTCCACCTCCGCCGTAGCCACCACCTCCTCCTCCCTTACTTGGGGCTCCATAGCCTGATGAGATGCTGGAACTGTATCCTCCACTACCACCACCACCGCGTCCTCCTCCCCCGCTGTAGCCACCGCCTCCTCCACCTCCTTTGCTAGGGGCGCCATAGCCAGATGAAACGCTTGAGCTATATCCTCCTCCTCCCCCACCTCCACCTCCTCCTCCCCCGCCGTAACCACCGCCCCCTCCTCCGCCTTTGCTTGGAGCACCATAGCTGGATGAGACGCTGAAGCTGTACCCTCCACCGCCGCTGCTTCCTCCCCCTCCGCTGTAGCCTCCGCCTCCTCCTCCTCCTTTGCTGGGAGCTCCATAGCCGGATGAGATGCTGGAGCTATATCCTCCACCACCGCTTCCTCCTCCTCCTCCACTGTAGCCACCGCCTCCTCCACCTCCTTTGCTGGGAGCACCATAGCCGGATGAGATGCTGGAGCTATATCCTCCACCACCCGCTTCCTCCTCCTCCACTGTAGCCACCGCCTCCACCACCTCCCTTGCTGGGAGCACCATAGCCGGATGAAACGCTGGAAGCTATATCCTCCACCACCTCCACCGCCTTTTCCTCCTCCTTTGCTGGGAGCACCATAGCCGGATGAGACGCTTGAACTATATCCTCCACCTCCGCCTCCTCCGCCTCCACTGTAGCCACCGCCTCCTCCCCCTCCTTTGCTGGGGGCACCATAGCCAGATGAGACGCTTGAGCTATATCCTCCACCTCCGCCTCTTCCTCCTCCTCCACTGTAGCCACCGCCACCACCACCTCCTTTGCTGGGAGCTCCATAGCCGGATGAGATGCTGGAGCCATATCCACCACCGCCTTTTCCTCCTCCGCGACCGCCTCCTCGTCCGCCACCTCCGCGGTGCCCGCCGCCTCCGCCACCGCCACTGAAGTGTCCGCCTCCTTTGCCTCCGCCGCCGCCGTCCGCCAAGCAGAGCCCGGCCAACAGGGCCACCAGGCACATCTGGTGAGAGGTGACAGATGTTTGCATCAGCTGGGAACTGTCCAAAATGGCTTACATCATACACCAGAGCGACTAGCAACACATTTTCGTCCATAGATGATGATGTGGGCCGCATTTATATGCACGCTTTTGATTCAAGACCAATGGGAACTACTAAAGTTAGCTGATCGATCGATTTGAAGCATACTAGGGCAGCAACTCGTCCTATTATTGTGAATTGGGGATTTTCTTTTGTTGACCTGCGCTGTGCGTGGAGCCCCAATCAGAGGGTCCAGTACGCCGCTCTGCTTGACATGCTGCCGTCTCCGTGGTCAGTGGAGAAAGTGGCGGCGGGCTGACCACTGCCAGTGCCGTCAGACTACCCGAGAGAGCGGTGACAGACCTAACGGTGCCGGTGCCGTCAGCCTACCCCAGAGAGCGGTGACAGACCCAACGGTGCCGGTGCCGTCAGCCCACCCCAGGGAGCGGTGACAGACCCAACGGTGCCGGTGCCGACAGCCTACCCCAGAGAGCGCGGACAGACCCACCGCTGCCGGTACCATCAGCCCACCCCAGAGAGCGGTGACAGACCCACCGGTACCATCAGCCCATCCAAGAGAGCTGTGACAGGCCCAACGCTGCCGATGTTAGCCCACCCCTTGGCTTACCTGTTTGAGCGCCATGCCTGCACCGGTCTGGGCCGGGTGGCTGTGTGTCTCCCTCGGTCGGCCGGCGGCGTTATATAGCCGGCCGGGTGACGGGGTCGGGCGGCTGGAGAGGTCGGGCCGGGCCGGGGCGGGGCATCCATTGAAGGCCTGGCCGTGGACCGACGATGAGTCGGCGTTGGCTGGCGCTGATGTGCCTTACCAAGTGCGGAATGGTCTCGAGCACCAGTGAGCATTAGCGGCCCGAATCCATTAAAGAGCGTCTTTATCCCAACCAAGGCCTTGTTAAGTTTGTTCCCGCGCGGTCGGCCGCGACAAGATCCCAGAACCTGCTTTATTTTTAAGCCTTTTGACGTTTTGTCTGGCTGACTGTTTGCATTTGACTAAAATGTGCCGGCCTTGCGTTCATTTGGTTCTTTTTTTCCTTTGCCTTTGATACTTGCCTTTTTCTGTTCAACTGACTTTTATGACATTTTTTCTTGCTGCTCATTAGAGTTTTTGCGTTTGAGCTATTGCTTTATGACATATCTTTTTTTTTAAAAATCGTTTTGACTTATCGCCTATCATAAATATGCCCTCGAACGCTATCCCTTTTGTTTTTTGCTGAGGTGGCTTTTATCTTTTTTGAAGTTGTGTTTGTTTCACTTCTATCATTTGCTTCCTTTTTGTTGTGTTTTTTAGATGTCCATGAATCAATCTCACGGTTTCATGGTGTGCATTGGCAGCGTCAAGAAGCGAAATGTGATTCAAGAGCTCAGCAATCCTGTGTCGGTGTCGGTATCTGAGATATCATTAACCGTAGACAGTTGCCGTTCTTGTAACTTGAACTGTTTCATATGCGCATCCTGCATTTAGCTGACCGGCTGTTTTTGTGGGATGCACTTTACTTCTCTTGGTATTGGCAGCATCAATGACGGTTTGTACAATTAATTTTGGTTTGTTTGTGGGGTCGCTGTTCACTTCTTGAATTGTGTGTTATTAGTTATGATGTTGTTTATATTTTGCAAGTAGAAGAATTGATGTGCACGACAATAAGTAGATATGATTTTCCAATTTTTTAGGGAAAGTTGTGTGAATGTTATAGACGTACGGCGGCAAAACAATGATTGAATGCCTATTAAGCTAACCTAGACATAAAATTCACACTGAAGATGTTTTACGTTGAAATCAACGCACAAAAACTGACTCTTGTAACCAGCGTGCACAGGGGGTCAACAGATCTCGCTAAGTGCAGGAATACCCGGAGTGCATGTTCAGATTGCTATGAGCGTGGTGTAACTACATCCTTTACCAGACGCGCGGTTCGCAGTCAACCTAAATGGGAAGCCCTGCACGCCAAACCGGACGACCAAAATTTCTGATTACCAACGGGTACAGCAATTGAGGTGTGGAAAGCGAGGTTCATGACATTCCCCGGTTATTCAGTTGAGCCGAGTCCAAGTGGGGAACAAATCATTAATCTTTAATCTCATTAATCATTAAGGTACACTTCAAAATCAAAATATCATCTGCATGTAAAGTCGGGAAGCGGGCCCTTGGCGACAGCGTTAAATCACCGTCACCAGCCTCGACGTCAGCGACTGAAGCTAACTCGGCACATATTATAGGACCAAAAAGATGTCCAGCAAGACTATGAAAAACAGCACAAATGACGACAAACCACTTAAATGCATCATAGGGTTGATAAATTCCTGTGCCCAAACACATATTGTAGATAACGTAACATGAGTTACCCTTCCATGACAACAGGAACCCTATAAAGGCATGACACCAAGCATTTGTCCAATGGCACTGCTACAAAATCGTTTGAAGACAGGAAGCACACCGAGAAGGCTAAGCGCGACAAATTGCTAAAGCAAGTTCCCGATCCAGGTGGCTGACTTGCAATGATCGATGCCGGCTTTCCATATAAGAGACGCTCTTATTTGAGAGAAGAACGCTCATCGCTGGACAAATGGCGATATTCATGCATAGCCTTGCGATAGGCTGAAGAGCATGCCGGCGAATGGGGACTGCTTCCCATTTCCTCACCTGTCGTCTGTCTGTGATCTGTCTTGAAAGTGTTTTTGCGAGTGAAACGTTTTCGTACGTATTTTTCCAAATGTCGTGCAAATTTGACCAACTGGAAACCTCGATATTTGCTTTACCTGACTTCAGAAAATGCATCTCGACAACGTTGTAATCCAAAGACGTGTTTTTGCTTGTCATAACTGCAATATGCATGACGGCTTTCGGGAAGCACACAAGAAACCGAACTGGTTAGTGCGACGACTCAAAAGGGCTGAGTAAAGCCTTATAAGGTTGTGATATCCTTATATCTATATCTATATATATATATATAAATAAATATATATACATATATATATATATACATATATATATATATATATATATATATATATATATATATCGTTTATGCCTTGCGCCGTGATTCAGATTATCACAATGTGATTAGTAATGATCTACTTGTACCTCTTACGTTAACTTGCAATGCATTTTTTTGGTTAAAACGGCTGCACCACCAGGAAAAAAATACACATACGATGAATGTTTTACACGCAAAAACACAAGACACAAACTTGAATTAACATTAAGAGCGCATGTACTGCCACACGAACCATCCTCAGAGCTATATAGACAGTTCACTTAGTCGCGATTCCCAGGATGTGCGACAACCTAACGTTGTTGAGCCTTGGACCATTTTAAACAAAATTTACTAAGGCTATTAGATTATTAAACCCGCGCGAATTATGTCCTGCTTAAGATAATAAGATTAGAAGGCGAACCGGAAAATCATATGCAAATACATGTTCTCGTATTGCGGATGGAATGGGTTTGGCGATGAATTTTGACCACCTGGGTAGATTTACCTAAATGCTGACTGTGCAAATTACGAAGTGTCGAACCCATGTACGATGCCCCACATTAAGCACATCATAGCTTTATATTTCTTTTGACCAGACAATCCAGATATCATCGCGTCGCATATATATATATATATATATATATATATATATATATATATATATATCTCTCTCTCTCTCTCTCTCTCTCTCCTCTCTCTCTCTCTCTCTCTCTCTCTCTCTCTCTCTCTCTCTATCTCTGCCTACATGACATGCGCATGGTGATGGCATCAGCTGATAGCATTTATCATATATTCGGCTTCAGCGAGCTTGATGCATCGGCAGTAGCCGTGGCGGCTGTTTCTGCCAGTGCATTAGTACCGCGACAGTAGATCAGGCGATGCCAACAGCGTATTTACAACACCCCCCTCCCAGATCTCACATGGCATGCATATTTGAAACTGAGCATCCACTCCTCATCATACAAAACGGCCGGCACTTTCCGACATGCACTTCAAAAAGAAAAACTAGCCAATTCCACTATCAACGCCAATGGCCGTTGACTTGATTAACACGTGATCATCGCGTCCATAACCCATGGGCTTCAAGGTTCTTAATGACCGTGCTTGTAAAGTGTTAGCGGAGGGGTGGTAGCGGTGCAGTGACTCAACGCACGGTGATGCCTTGTAGTGAGTCAACATGACTACCGGAGTCTTGAGAGCGTCTTGGAGTTTTGCACGAAGTCGGCAGAGGTTACCGACGTTAAACCGAGGCGATCCTGACCATGATTGATAACTTCTGAGTCATCATCTGCGAGGAAGAAGCTGGCTGCAAAATGCAAGGAATGAATAGGATCTTATCAAACCTACACTTCCAGGCTCTACGGTGTCACCACAGAAGTCTGATTTCCTAAAGCATTGCCTTAAAGGTGCAGGATGCAAGGTTGCGCATGAGGCCTCGTCAACATCTACTTTCAGTTTTCAGCTCTCTTGTCGCCGGCATGCATACTGAACTCGCTCTGCGGAAAGATACTGTTGGCTCGTGCGGTGCATATCCAAGCACTTGCATCGGATTACAGAGCTGCGCGCCGTGCAGTATTAGTGGTGCACTGGTGGTGATTCTGGCTGTTTACCGCGCATAATAAACGCAAATCGAATTCACCGTATTGCGAAGTGGCGGTGTCGACACCGGCGTCGTGCCGACCGAGTGCCCCTCGAGTGCGCGGGGCCGACGCCCGCCCGTGACGAGCATGGAGCTGCTCTCCACGGCTGCGTACACAGCAGCAGCCAGCGGCGCAAGCGGCCCGGCCCCTGCATGTGCAGGATGTCGGACGACCTCTCAGTCGGCGCCCCGGTCGTGTCGCTCCGACGGCCAGTGACAGGTGCAGCCGCTTGCGACGCCGTGGGCTGCCCCGGCGGCTGGACTGCCGCTGGTGGCTGGCGTACCATCGCAGGGGTAATGGCCGCGAGCACAGTCATGGACTGCCTCGCTTATGGCACTCTGCTGTGAAAGCGAAAGCTCTTCCTAACACTGTGAGGTAAATGATGGCATACACAGATGTGCCGTTGTCTCTTCAGGAGTCCAGGTCTCGACCAGGGGAACGAGCAGCGTCACCTTTTCCATGCAGGAGAGAGATCGGGGAGTCCTTTGCTCAGAGATGTTTCGTGTACTAGGTACTGAAGATTGGACTAAGATTCTAATATCTGCCGACATTTCCACAGCCTCCGGCTCGGAGATATAATTTCATATTCAGTTAAAAAAGAGGGAAGGGGAGTCCTCCAACCCAACTTGGGGAAGATAAAAAAAAAATGGTGAGACCCGTTTTTTTTTGCATATATTGGAGGTACGTTTAGTCAACTTTCTGCTCAGACCCTCTCCCAGCGTGGTGGCATCCAAGGGTTGCATCCCTGCAGTGGGCTAAATTGTATTATATTGTGAGGTAAGTTAAAGTGTGTTATAGCATGGAGAAGGCAGCATGGCAATGAAGTTGAAAAGGTCATGACATTTTAGAGTCACGAGACGCTCGTGTCAGTTTCCTCTTCATTTATTGTGACTGTGACATTACAATTTTTCCCTCCATACCCAGGTAGTGCTTTTTTACTATCATTACCAACTTGGTTTGGGTTGGCCAGATGGAAATCATACGTTGGCATATAGGCATTGCAAATGTCGACTTATTAGGTGGATTGCAATAAGCCATGATATATTATGTTACTTCCTAAATGACAGTACAACATGCCAGACACGTCAGTCAATCAACAATCAATCAGTCACTGGCATTGTTGTCGGTACGCTACATCACTGGAACAGCATATACCACCCGCCATCTTGAACGAAAGCTCGCGCTACGCCTAAATCCTTGGCTGGCAGACACTACTATATTTGCGATATATGCCGCACGTGTTCTTTCTTACCACTGTGTATGGCGTTCAGATGAGTCCGATTACATCATAAGACCGTAAACACTTATTTCCACCGATCGTAAGAGTTTATGACCGTATAAAAGAAACACATCTGTCACACTCATCCCAGCACGCGTCCCCACCTCTATGGAGTTTCTGAAGATCGCGGAAGGATGCGAAGAGGCTTTGGATTGGCCCACAAAACAGTGCGCGTACGCCGCCGGAAGTACACTGAAGGATAGAGGGCGCTGCTTTACGTCAACGGACTACTGAGTGATCCAAAACAAGGCCCGATCCAATGCTGCCATCCGTCGCATATGGGGATGATGCAGCTCATTCCACTCTGCGATATCTCACAGCTAAGAGGGCAGAGGAGTACGCTATTGTAGTAGTTCTTCTCGTCTTGACAACCGGAGAAACAGAAGTCGATTCCCCGCGGTGCTCACCGCCCCCCCCCCCCCCCCCCTGCCAGGATGGGAGGCATGCGAAGCGATTCAGCGTCAACAGGTGATTATGTCGTAAAGCCCCGGTAAATATTACGATGCCCAGGAACAAGTCCGCCGAGTTAGGGAAAAAACCCCGAACCACGTGTTCGCCAAGTCGCATTATTCGTGTCCACAGATATAAACAAAAATGGTGCCATACATGACAGTTAACGAATATATACATATAACTGTTTGAGACTAATTTTATGAAACAATTCTTTTCAGCACAATTGTCTGGTCAGTTTCCGGTTACACAGTCCGCCACTTTGGACTGATTTTTAAGCTTCAGGTGCCGACAAAATTTATATGTGCAAATTGCTTCACGGAATGTATAATGTTCCTAGACATGCATCTTTGCCTGGTGTTATTGGGGCGCATGCTTTGTAATAAGCCCTTGATCACTTTAGTCCCCCATTGCTGGAGAAATGCATCGCCTTTCGCGAGGTAAGTATTGTTTAACAACATATGCATATATCTTTATGAGGGCTTTTTGCAACTGATGGTACTCAAAGTCTTCACAGGTTTCATATAACATGGGCTCAATAGGGAGTGATACTAAAACTGCATGCTCGAATATCATAAATGACGGTTTGAGAGCTACGAGAGCGGCATGGGAAGTAGTGAATGTCTATGCAACTCTTACAGTGTCGACACTGACTTGACGGGGTTGTGCAACTGCGCACAGATAGCCACAGCAAGCGTACGCGGTCGTGGTGGGCTGACGTGCTGTCTGGTAACATGTTATCACTACACCATATCAAGTGTGGTCACTCTTGACAGACGCTGGAACTGAAGGTCAAAAGTTGGAAGATAATACAGGATGCAGGGAGCTGGACCAAGTAACGACTTAATGATATAACCCTTGCGGTTAGTGCCCAGTTGAAACGTCTCTGTTGCATGTTCCCGGGCTGTCCTACGGCTGTCCAATGAGAAGAAACACTAAAACTTATTGGCTCGCACTTACGATCGCCTTTGTGTTCATCTTTATGTCTGTAATATACTTCACTCCCATTATGCAGACACAACATCAGTTAGCCGGATATCGGTCTTAAAAATACACATCGACCGATCAGCAGCATGGCTGTCGTAAAACCGCAGCAGCCCGCGACAGCCGACGCCTATCGCATGACGTCACGAGAACTAGCCTCAGGTCGGCTGAGCAAACTTGCAGAGCCTAGTCAAGCCGCCACTCCCGTCTGCACCGCTAGCAGAAGCGACCGGAGACAACGAGGTCACCGCCAGGACGGCGACACACCCCTCTGGGCAAGGTGAAGCGGCCACCTGCCGATGAAGCCCGTTCACCACGCCGCGTGCAGAGGTGCAGGCGCGGTGTCACCTGGGACGCCGGCGGGTGCGTCACCTGACCACTGCGGCAGCACACGATGCACGTGATTGCGTGCGTGCGTGCGTGCGTGCGTGCGTGCGTGCGTGCGTGCGTGCGTGTGTGCGTGCGCATATGCGGACGTGCGTGCGTACGTGCGTGCGTGCGTGCGAACGTACATGCATGCATGCAGGCGCGCGTGTGTGCGTTTGTGTGTTGGAGAGGGGCAGTCAGCTGTCATGCATCAAGAAAAGGGTGACGTATGTGGCCACACGTTGCGTCAAACGGCCGCACGCGAATGGCAGCATCTCGCCAGCTGGCCGGGTAGCTCGGCCGAGACCCGGCGTGTGTTCAGATGTCGCGCGCCGATGCAGTCATGACACAACCGCGGCGCCTGACGCGTCACGCTGGCGGCGCGCCGTGCCAAGGCTGGGTGGGCCGCGCGCCTACGCGGCTCGCCTCAGATCGTCAGGCCGCCGCTGACAGCGCGAATGAAAGCGATGGCGGCCGCAGCCAATGGCGCTCGGGTCACGACGACCTCGGCCGACGGCGACATGGCGCGCCGCCGGTGACAGGTCGGTTTGGCCGTGCCGCGATGGGTCGGGCACACGCCACACGTGCGCCGGAGATGAAACCCACTGAGAGCGGTGATACATGTAACCAGTATGTACATGCAACATCACAGCCTGAAGTGTTTTACAGCATGAGTTCAGGGTATTGGAAGTGCGTCTTCCTTTAGGTTTGAGTCGGTGAAGTTATCGCCATCTGATTGACAAGCCGCGCTGTCAACATAATATGTTCTTGTCCGAGTCCCCTGAAACGTTCGCTGGCTTCTTGGTATGCCATGAAATGTCCAAAAAGCTTCGCTTTGCGTTAGTCGGATAGAAATGGCTTGTTATCAATTGAATGCATGCCTTGGAACATAAAAAAATGCGGGAAAATACGAGCTGTCAAAACAATTGCCGAACTGTTATTACCATTTCTAAAGAAGCCTTAGTGGCGAAGAGACACGGAAAGCGTCAAGTCTGCATCTTACGTAAAGCCACACCGAAGTCAAGATTAGCGAGATCTATAAGGTGAGCATCAATAGGCCACCATCTACCAGCAGCGACCAAACATCTCCAGGCCTCATCCTGTTCTCGTCATGACTAGTATATGTTACATAGTGCTCCATCGCCACCTCACCTTTGACCTCATGACATATCCCGGGGCAGAGGTTGTAAGTGACCTAACATGCTGCGTTCTTCCGTGTACCTGTTGTTTTTAGTCGATTGACAGATGTGTGACAGATGTATTTAAGTAAAACATTTTAATAGCAGGATTACAGTCACTATTATTCATGTCAAAATGTCATGGTTCAATACGATTGGTCGTCATCATCAAGACACCGTCTCGTACGATGGAACAGGGCTTCATTTGACAGCTATATTACCTATATCGCTCATGGCCAGCAAGTTAATGGTCATGGCTCACACACTTCAACACGAGCACAAAAGTCTCTAAGCGCAAACAGGCCAGCTTACAAAAATGCCAAATCAAGCGATAAATAATTTTTTGGTTCCGTATGAAAAACACTGTCGTACAATTGCAGAGGACATGCAGACTCCATGCTATTCCATAGCGGCTTACTCTGACGAAAATCAGGCATCCTAAGATCGAGAGAATTTCTGCATTGTTCTGATGCGGGTAGTTTTTCAAAGTTAAAGCGAGCGTCACACGTAAAGGAGTGGTCTCGGATCGGCGAAGAGTCTGGGTTAGACAGAATGTTACCCGTACGGTCAAAGCTTCCCAAATGTTGCTACGTACGGGTAATGTAGAGTCCAGGACTCTACATTGCAGACCACGTAACTTTGAGCCCACGCCACACTGAGCCCGTACATGCTCCACTCGCTAACATTTATAATTTTTCCATATATGGGCGATACAGCAATGCTCTGCATCTTACGATTTTAGAACCAGTGCATATCCACCTGAAAAAGCCATTAAAAAGTGTGACGTCTGTATAGCCTCTGCAAATTATAAGTTAGTCTCTTTATGCTGAACCTAACTAATCTTTCGTCGCGTCATTTTGTATTTCCTCCAGCTGACCTGTTTGCGCGCAGGGAAGTGCTGTTCTCGTGTTGAATTGTTGTAATAATAACTGTGAACTTCCTTTCCATGAGCGATATGACTGATATAATCCAGCGACGTTTGTGACAGATAACCTTGTTTCATTGAGGAAACATGTGTCCTGATGATACTCAATAGTATTAAAACATGACAGATTGACGTAAATGATAGCGGCTGATGTCCTGGTCATCCAGTCTCAACTTCTTTAAACTAACCAAAAATATCTTATCGATCAGATATACATACTATATATATATATATATATATATAATATATATATATATATATATAATAAATTTGATTGCTGAATGACAGAATTCAACCTCCTCTCCCCTCTCTCGCTCTCTCTCTCTCTCTCTCTCTCTCTCTCCTCTCTCTCTCTCTCTCTCTCTCTCTCTATATATATATATATATATATATATATATATATATATCTATATATATATATATACATATATTACCGTCGCAGACGCAACTTAACATTACCGAAATCTGGGGATCCGGGAAAAATAGGGTTGTACAGATATTATGATAGGCTCGGTCAATCTTATCGGCCCCTCCCCAAACCGATTTCAGAAAGTGATGCCTTGCACCCAACTCAAGATTCCCGCAAAGCTCCTGTTTCCTGTGTGCTTGGAACGGAATGTCATTCTTGCAAAATATTTTACGGGCCAATGCGAAACAAAACTAACCTTGGCATCAGTAACGCAGATATCGGTGGCCGAGATCCGAGTGAGATCACGATTTGGGTGTGGATTGGTCAACCCTGTCGGCTGAGCACCCCAGCCCACTTTAAAAAGTGTTCTCCTCTGCCGACGCTGAAGCATGTGATAGCTTGCAAAGGCAATGAGCCTTCGGGTACCTGATTCCCGAATAAGGCGACTGAAAAGCACTCACATTTTCCAAAGTGTCATAATTTAGGGCTGCTAGCACTGCAATGCATGCATACAATGTTTTTTCTTCGGACGTTTTGAAACCCACGTGTGGGCATGATACTTTATGATATACTTTATGATACACTACATGACACTTTGGCCACGCCAAGTAGCACTCCTTAACTGAAAGCCTCTGCTTTTATTTTTAAGCAAACTTTCAAACCTCGGCGGCCCTCTTCAAGCATTCTGCGGAGGGGGTCTGAGGCATTCTAGCTGCCCTACTGCTCCTTACACCCGCCAGCATGAAAGGATAGGAGCAGTGATATACTCTGCTCGAATGCCTATTTAAGCTCCATAATCACACTATCCGAACAGCGTTCACTTGCGGAAGCTAACACACCAGTGGGTGAGCTGGAATTACTGGGCTTCCCTCGGCGCGGTCCGAGCGGGGCTTTGGAACGGCTGGCACGAGAAGCGGCACATCTCTCTGGCAACACAATGCTGCAGTGGGCTCAAGGCCACGTTTGCACCATCTCTGGGTCGAGTGGCTCCTGAACTGAAGGGTCACGTGACGGAGATGGATTTTTCTCCAGTCATTCACGCGCGGAGCGCGAACGGTTCGAGACGCGGTACAATGGGGCCTCGCGCGCCATTCTGACGGGCTTCAACCTGATACGCGGAGATGCAATGCTTGTTCTGCTGATGTGAAATGCGCAATGTCGAAAGTCGTGACACGGCGCTCGTTTTTTATCTGCAGCCACACCGGGCTTCCCGCGTGAAGCCCTGCGCCGCTCTCGCAATCACTAACAAATGGGCTACTCGCCGTGTGCCACGATGGATGGAGTCAGGCACTTGCAAGCAGTGGCCAAAGCAAGCTCGCAAGCATAGAAGCATGTTGGTAATCGCATTTGGTGTAATACATCAATACTTCCGTAAGCACAGCCCCATTACCAATCCCTGGGCAAGGTCACCGATCGTTATGCATCATCTGCTAACGCGAATGTAAGCAGCGCTGAAAAATATGTCTCCTTTCCTTTCGAGCGTTTCGACGATAGAATATTGGAAAATATAATGAGGTACTACCCTAGATTAAATAACATTTTGTTAACAAACCATGCTACGTCGAGCACTCGAATCTTCACGTTGTGCTGAGGTGGTCGCTGCGCATATCATCAGTTAAAATTGAAGCGTTCGCTTAGTTTGTGTGCCAGGTCATACGCTGTGTATTAAGATGACTTTCAAGAGCTGTCTTTGACACCTTGGGAAAAGGACACCTTGGCATGGGTTTATCTGATTTCGGAAACTCTGGAGTGATTTCTGCTCGAAATGGGACAACTGTCGAATTCGCATACCAGCATAGGCAATGTGCCGATTTCGTCACTTACTACAGCATGCCCATTATGTAAATTTCCGAGAAGATACCTATAAAACCAGGAGAAGGGAACGCCGACAGCTAGGCTGAAACAGGAGTGAACGGTGGCGCCGCCGTCTAACTGTGGTGGTTGACAGCCATGACCAACGGGCTGTCATGTAGGATAACCAGCATGACAAAATAGCATTATTTTGTATTCCTGGCATCAAACAGCAAAACAGTGTTGTCAGTTGTACAAAGCATCAATATCGTCCTATAACAACACCATCAACAGCGAGCTCGCCCGAGGGCACCACGTTCCTGCGCTGAAGTACAAGGCCCGCGGACAATCCCCATACAATACCAAACTCAAGTTTCACAGAACTCTACGGACTCTGCAAGCACATATGGATGCAAGACAGGACACCAACAAGCCCCCCGCTGCTCTGGAAGCATGGGGCATTCCCATCCATCCGTTCTCCCGGCTGAGTTGTGCCCGGCGCCCTCCACAGCGACCCCATGCAGGCCGACCCCCACCGCATCAGCGCATGATAATCTAGATTTGTGGTTGGTGAGCGTTCTCCTAGCTCGCCACCCCACGCCCCCATTCCAACCCAAGCGGCACACGTTCACCAAGACATTAGCGGAGTGGCGCTGTTGACCGTCGTGACCAGCCACAGATGGTGTCCGGGCACCGCTGGAGTCTGCTGGGGGCCGTCTGTCAATAGCCCGTAAAACCGCCCCTGGTCCTGACTCGTCAACAGCTCAGGACTGAGACAATACTGGTCGAAGCCAGTCTCTAGCCGGGCCGGCGCTAACTGGGCGCCGTCTGCGAGAGGTGGCGGATGATGTCGACCCAATCCCAGCCGCGCGCGCGCTCGCCGGCGCCGCCGGCCTGCGCGCGGTCCCAGGCGCGCCGCTTCTGCTGCTTCGATAGCTGCTCCCGTTTCTCCTTCCGACCAGGACCGTCCTGTAACAGAGCGGCGCACTGAGGGGAAAGCGGTCCAGTCGTGGCAGCCGCTGTGTCACGACTGGCGGCCTAGGAGACGGGGCAGGCGCTAAGACAGCAATGCACTGGGGGAGAGCAACCCCTTGGCAGTCGCGGTGTTACGACTGGCGGACAGGAAACGGCGCAGGCGCTGAGAAGGCGACGCACTGGAGGAGAGCAACCCCTTGGCAGTCGCGGTGTTACGACTGGCAGACAGGAAACGGCGCAGGCGCTGAGAAGGCGACGCACTGGGGGAGAGCGACCCCTTGGCAGCCACCAGGGGACGGGGCAGGCGAAGAGCACTTGGCCTGAGTGGAAAGCTAGCACACCAGCCCGCAAAAGCCCGAAAAAAGGTCAACAGAAAACGTTAGCCAGCAGGTTGACAGTCAACACAGCACGATGTCCACAAGGTCCTCGAATGGAGGTGGGGCACCATGGTGTCGGCCGCCAACCGTCAGATCTCGGTGAGATGTCATCCACCTGGGAAAGCACACATGAAGCTTTGGCATATTGGTGCAGTAAAGTAAACTGCAACATGTGCTTGCAATCTGGTACATCAGGTTTTTAGTGAGTACTTTGAGTTCCCCCAGCAAGATGTCCCCACAGGGACCCAAACAGCATTACAGCATAACAGACCTGTGTTATACTGAGCTCCTCCACCTCCTCGGTGACCTCCGCCATCACAGGGGCCAAAGTCTGTTGCTCCATGAGGTCTGTGACATTTTCCTTGACCCACTCGAAGAGAGTAAATGTCATGGACATGCCAAGCATGGCCTCAGCCTGCTCCTGCACCTGGCTGACCACATGCTGCTTCACTGGTGGCAGGACTGGCCATGAACAAAGGAGAGTGAGTCAGTGATGTCTTGCCATAGGTGTACCAGCTGTCACAGACCACACTGTGCTTAATAAATACACCTGCCAATCCCAGTGTAGACATAGCTCTGCACAAACATATCACACATGCACTAAATCCCATCATTACAAGACTCATTGATACTCTCAACCAGCAATGCTGGTAGTCATGGAGGTTGAAGTAAACAATGACACTTTGCCTTTGCCCTCATTAATTTACCATTGCTACCAGAATTCATATCCAGTAATTGCCATGTAACAGCATATACAAAATGGACTTCTCACAATGCCACTTATCACAACACATGTCATAAGAGGAAGATTAACAGATAAAAGCAAGTACAGTAAACTTCCAAGCACATACTCACATATGGTTGTTATAAATGCATCAAGGTTGACATTTGGGAGCCTCATCAGGGTAACTGTCTGTCCATTTCACTTCAACCAAGAAAGATTTGTTTTCACCATCATCTCCAAACTAAAAGAACATGAAAAAATAAAGGTGAATTAGATCAGCAGCTGAAATTTAACAGTCAGCCACAGCATATTCCATCATGTGGACACAATTTTTGTGTTCTGCCTTCAAAATTATAACATATACATAACCTTCCACAAAGCAGCAAACAACCACATAGGTTATCATAAAAAACATAGAGTGATAGGAATGTGCCTCAAAGTGTTCAGAGGCATATTATAAATATTAACACCAAACATTTGAAGATTATGCATGACATAACTCAGCTAAATAGAAAAGTCCTGATGAAAGCTGAGTCAATTCTATTTGTCTGTAGTGTTACTAAAGAAAGCCAGCTGCCTCAAGAAGGACAGGACTTAGAGATAGCTGGGACCTGAGGCTAATACTTGCCTTATACTGAAAAGTTTTCTCATCAACTTCAATGAAAGCTGCATCACCTTCATATATTGATCTAAGGACTTCCAGCTCCTCAGCTTGCATCTCTGATGACATCTTGGTAGCTCTGAAAGAATTAAGTGGTCATGATTATATGAGGTGGCTGTTAACCATGGCTCATGTACCCTGTGACATCCACTTTGGTACAGAAGCAACACAAAAACACATTCCATGACATGAATGGTTTCAGGTGCATGTGCATGAGTATATTTGTGGATAAACAAATTCAACATTGAAATAGTACTTAAGCCTAAATGAGATAATAGATTCTGAGATATTCAATAGCACTATGCTAATTTGTATAACATGACAAAGCAGCATTAGCATTTTTAGATCTGGCATTTAGCAACGTCCTACTTGTGCTTGCCCCCTTTTGAGGAATATGTGACCCGTGGCCCCAACTCGGCCCTTGGCAACTACCAGCTAACACAGCTCTGTACTACAAAGTGCGAATTGCTCTATGGGGCGCAGTGGTTCCTAAATTTGTATCCACACACTTTTTCAAACACACCGTTTTTTCTACAAGGACCGTGTTTTTTCCCCACGGTTCACAGCTCTTCGGTACCCTTTGATGCACGTGTGCCCATTCTTTGAACTGGCACCTACCCTGAACCTGCGGATCTCAAAGGCCACGTCTCTCTAAAACGCAGCTCAGCAACCTGAGTATACGTGGTGTTCTAATGCCCCGGATATGCGAGATCCGCAAGATTTGAGTGGCTTTTTTCAGGCTCGACCCTTTACAAAACAGCTATTTTAACAACTGTAAAAGCTGGGTTTTCGCGATTTTCGCCCGCATTTCAGATGCCCAGGATGAGCAGGATCGACGAGTTGCAACAAGGTATGAAAACAATACTAATAAGTATCATTGGAATAATGCACCAAAAACTCTAGGAAAAAATCATTTTAGCACAAAAACTGTGCCATGGCTGTCCCCCAAAACTTGCATTATACCATATATTTGAAAATAGAAGAAATGCTAGTGGTGACGAACATGCTCCAAGTCAGCTGATTCTATGTCAAAGATGCGGTATATATTCTTCTACTTCAATGCTTTTTGCGGGCCCCTGCCACCGACCATACAATGGGCGGGGTGGGGCACTGCCCAGGGTAGTTAGGTTTTGTGTTCTGGGTCCCACTAGTTGATTAGGTTAGGTGAAGCAAGGAGGAAGCAACAATATGGAATTTCTGCGGAATAATTGTATCTTGTTCCCACTTTGACCGCATTCTGTGAAGCCAGGGTCCAGCGATCCTGTGTGTGACATGCAGGTCAGACTGCCAGAAATGCACGGTACGTCGGGTACGTCTGGCGATATCAGCAATATTGCGGCAATACTTTCGGGTTATGTGCGTCGTAAATGCGAGCATTCAGAGTTTGGTGAATAGTCGCCATTAATTTCAGCATGCAGATTGTGCTGGCAAGGAGTTTTGATGTATGAGTAGTTTTGTGCTAAAATGCTCCTAAATTATTTTTATGCAATACGTAATTGTATTTTCAGAGGATAGAGTGAGATGAGTATTGTTCTCCTACCATAAGGCTAAGCATGCTGGAAGGGCTTCATAAAACTAAGAAACCTAAAAATTCAAGTGGTTATTTATTCCAAAGCATTGATATTTTGAGAAAAGAACAATCTTAATGTTCCCACATGCTTGACTGCTCAGAAGGCATTCAACAATTCTAAGATGAATTCCTTGGTTGACTGATTTTGCTGCTGATGACAGGTGTTGAACAAACAAATATGCAATTAACTTGTGAAGCTTCTCTGAATGATTCACCATAGCTTCCAAAGATGCCCAAGTCAAAGATACATGCAGTGGCACCAGAGATTTAACCAATATTGGCAAGGGTGGCAGACCCTGTAGAGCCTTGTCCTACTTCTACTTGGGGTCAAAACAATCATGCTACTTTGTTTGACCCCCAAAAATTGATGGTACCCCCTTCATTTAAGCATTCCTGCCATGCAAAGATAAAGCCACAGATGTTCTGATGTGAAGGCCTGTGATTTTGTCTTGTCGTTGCTTGGGAGACCAGTGTGCTGTCACTGCTTAGGATTGCCCTTCAGCATTTGACATCCCTTATATCAAATCCAGTTGGAAGTCCTAGGTTGGCACCACAGTGATACTTTTTTTGTCAGTGAAAAAATAGTGCTCCTTTATGTAATAATGCAGCCTTGACCCTAAGAAGTTGCTTTTTCCAGGTATCAAATGAGTTAGTTGTCTGCTCCAGCCATGTCTTCTGAAAAGAAAACATCTAAGAAGGAAGCAGGCTTTGAAGGAATGGTCATCAAAGGTGTGTGACCTCTGTATGGATACATGTGCAATGACTATTGGGAGTGAAATGCAGTTTAAATGACCCCACTCACCAGTGTTGTGTTCATCATGGTAGAAAAACAGAAGCAGAACAGCATGTCTCCTCACCACATATCCTATGACATGCTCTCAAACATAATGAAGAGGATACTATCATATAGCTTGCCCATGAATGGCATCAAGCTCACATGGAAAATGAACAAGAAGACCAGCACTGACACATTGTTCACATACTCCAGACTTGTGTTTTTTGTGCATCTGGTGATGTTGGTCATGGTCATTCTTCATGGGGTGCACAGAGTGCAGTGGTATGGGTGAGGCCATCACCTGAGCATCTCCTTCCACATGCTCTTCATGTCCACAGAGCTGAAGCAGCAGCTGACTGAGCAGGTGCGGTGTCTGGACACACGGGCTGACCACACAGCAGCGACTGCTGTTTGAACTACAGGTAAGCAGACAGTGGTGAGTAGGGTGTCAACATACACCTAGCTAACAGTGCAGGCAGTGCTGTTTTTTAACTTCAGATGAGCTGGTGTCAGCACATTAGCCACATGAAGTCAAGACATCAGCATTCCTTGTTATGACACAAATTTCAGGAATAGTTCAATTATTTTGCTCATATGATTCTCTGTTATTAGTGTATTTGGTGTCCTTTTGTAACTTACAAGAAGATTTTGCACATTTTATTGGCAATACATGGTGTGAGGTCGCGTACTGACTGACTTGACTGAAGTTGGTCATTTTCGCCAGAATCGAGACACCCATGGCTCGGGATTCAGCTCAAACAGACGTAGCCAGGCAGTATTATTTGACTGCATTTAACAGTCTGACTGCATGACCAGTCAGTGGCTAGCGCGTGGCAGGTCTCGCTGGGTTATTCACTGTCGAGAAGAAGGTGGGGCCGGCCCAGTTGCTGACCAGGGAGGGGAATAGGTCTAGATATAGGTCGAGGTCTAGGGCGCCCCGAGACCTCGAAGAGTGGGAATTTTTCGCTCTTCAGGCCAGGCTTTCAGAAAACTGTCCGGTCCTTAAGACTTGTCTTTCTGAATGACCTCGCGCCCGATCAGCCTCCGGCCGGCCCGCACGCGTCCAGGAAAGGGTAGGGGCTACCAGCCAGCCGGAGCGCGTGGTCTAGCTGTGGGGGAACAAAATGGACCTTAAGTATCGACAGCCCATGGGCGGGAGAAATCAAGAACGACTGTTTCTGAAAAGGGTGTAATGCGGGAATCCGTGTACAAATGATTCATGACGTCGCGTTAGTTTTGTGCTGTTTCATTCAAGCTGGTAACACACATTATTCTATTCGATAGCAATCGGTCCCGTTCATCACATTTGGAAGTGGTCCACTTGATTGACTGAGAAAAACGGCATGGCCCACATGTGAGGGTCGTCCTGGGCAACTTTCGGGTTGACAAATTAATGATCAGCATGATATGTGAGACAGAACGTAGACCAGTTAGTCGTGAGCGGCGACAGGAGAAGCCGCTGTTCCGTACTAGCTTATTTTATTACTTGCTATTTATCTTTTGTTTATGTCATTTTGTTATGTTGTCATTACATTATCGCCCGGCTTTCCAGGACTTTTTTCGGCGGCGTGCGGACCTGGAGCTGGAGTACAGCAGGAATCTCGACAAGCTGCACAAGTCGCTCAGCCAACGGCACAAGGATCTGAAACAGAGGCGAGTCGTGATGTCACCACCTCCATTTTGTGGGGAAGTGGCTTACAAGCACTTGTATCGCCGTTCGCGCCCCTGTCTGAGCTGTCCAACATAGCAGGTGTTTGAGACCACGTTAACCGCCGCGACTGGTGCCCCAGAGTCGATGCCGTGCGCTAGCGCGCGGACTCTGCTGTCCCGGACGTCTGTGAGCTGGGTTTTGTGTCGACCCGCGGTGGCGCGCCGCCCGCCTGCCAGCCGGCGCCAGGGCGGTGACTCAGCTCTGCTGGATGCCCGCAGACGAGACCAAGCGCACCTCTTCTCGTCGTACAGCTGCTGGCAGCAGCTGATCCAGCAGACGCGCCACGAGTCGCGTGACCGCGCCACCATCGGCGACGTCTACTCCACCGTGGTGCCGCAGAAGCTGGCGCGGCTCGGCGACGACCTGCTGCGCGTGCACAAACGGGTGGGCACGGGTGCTCTGGAGGCTACAAGTGGTGTGGTGCGGACGGGTGGGGTCGGCCACTCACGCCCAGCGATATGGCTGTTTTGCGGGTGTGTTGCAGCCATGGGGTACGGGCGGGCCTGGCGTATGGAGGGTGTAGTGCAAGCAGGCTGACCTGCAGCTACTTGGCTATAAACGGCCACGGACTGGTAATGAACCAAATCACTGGCTCATAGTCCGCGATTTCCGTGGGCTGTAAGGAGGGCTTTGTAACTAGGACACTGCTGCAGAGTGATGTAAATGGGTCGAATTCATTGGCGCTGATGGGTTTTGACGTCAAGTTATCAATTGTAGCTGCTAAAGACTGAGGCTAGTGAGCAAAGTAGGATTTCAGCCAAAAGGAACTCTTGGTTATGACTAGTGCTTGTGGTTGTTGTTGATGCACATTCTGCAAGCGGTGTTCCAGCATTTCACAAAATTTGTATGCATATCTGCGGTGAGCCCAGGACTGCCTCAATAAGGGTGTTTTTTCTTTATTTTAGTGCCGTCAAGTCTGCACGATTCTCATGAAGAGTTGTTGAAGCTGATCAATGAACTCCAGGCAGCTACCAAGACGTACATGTACTACGCACAGTTCAGCACCGCCGAAGGTAAACTTCAGTACGTAGTCAACCAGAAGGCCAAGCTGGAAGTAAATCTGCCAGAAGAGAAGCTTGAAAAATCCAGGAAGTTCAGGCTGGTGGAGAAGGAGATTGTCAAGGTGGGTGGAACTACGTGCATACTGTCGCAGAGTGTCCTGATATATCCGGGGTACTGCACGGTCAATTGCGCTTCGATGGCTCCCTTTGTGGTGTCTTCATGAAGTATATGCAAATTACTGTGTCATGGGCAGCATGCACTGCCGTTGTTTGACTGCTACTCCGGGCGACATTCGGCCGGGCAGTCTTATGGCGTCCGCTAACGCTCTGCACTACCCGGCAGCGACGCAACAAATACCAGGACACGCGGCTGCAGGCGCTGCGCGCGCGCAACGACTTCATCCTCTGCCTGGAGGCGGCCAACGCGGCCGTGCAACACTACTTCGTGGACGACCTGCCGGACGCGTTGGACTGCGCCGACACGGGCGTGCACGCGGCGCTGGGGCGCGCCCTGCTGATGGCCACCGACGCCCAGGGGGCACCATTGACGGCCTGCGGCAGGGCGTGGAGGCGCTGACCAGGGCCGTGTCCGCTCTTGACGCCCGGCTCGACAAGCAGCGCTTCATCGAAGCCAACAACGCCTCGTTCATGCTGCCGAAGAAGTTCGAGTTCGTGCCGTATAAGGGAGATATTGTGAGTGCAGCGTGTTTCGGGTGGGAGTGACAGTGATTTTGCTTGGAGTTTTGCCGCCGTGGATTCATTTCAAGCCTTACACTGCTACTTTTCCGCGCTCGAAGGGTGCCGCCCCGGATATTTGACGGAGATTCACTGTTGTTTTCAGGTGCATTCTGTTGTGCTTTGGCTTCAGCTTCCTCGTAAGGCCTGACATTTGTCTTCGACGGCCCTTCACGATCTCGTCATGTCTTAACGGATCATCATGACGGCACGCGGTGCCGACTTCACTGCACTGCTGCTCGCGTGCACCTAGCTGAAACCCCTGACACCAGAGCTTTTGGCACTTCCCATAGATGTCGCGCTACGACGTCGATCCAGCGATCCTGGACGAGACGCGGCTGCGCTACGACGCGCTGGGTCGCCGCATCGAAGCGCTGCGTACGGCCACCGACGAGAGCAGTGGAAGACGATGGAGACGGCCGAGCGGTCCCTGCTGGAGATGGCCGGCACGGCGGAGATCGACTGCCGCGGCCTCTTCCAGTCGCCCAGCGCGCCGCGGCCCACGGAGACGGCACTGGCCAAGCAGCGTGGCGACCAGCTGGAGACCGGGCAGTTCTACGTGACGGTACGGGGCGTCACTGCCCGGCGGTGTCACGTCCTTTGCCAGTGACCTGGTATTGAAACAGCTGGCCCACCCATGCACGTCACCGCAACGATTATGGTAGCCTTAAGACGAATTTTTAGTCGTTTCTGGCATTTCTAGAAGCCCAGTCATGGTCTTTGTTACAGACGGCTGGAGACGGGACAGTGCCGCGCGTCTGCCATGAAATTGATGCTGGAAATGTTCATGTGGGTTAAAGTTTGTTAGATCAGTCAGCTTGTCAGAATCCAACCCCAGTTAGTCAGAAGTTTGCCGAGTTGTCGGCACCCCCTGAGAAGATTGTGTGACCGTGCTTGACCTGTCTCTCCTTGGCCGAGGTTTGCGACCGTGCTATCTACATTCTGTCCGGTACAAGTTTGTCAGATTTGTGACCAACTCTGACTCTGATTCGGACGCCCACCTGTGCGTCCCGAAGGGGCAGAGTGTTGTTGGACTCGTGGTTGACTGCGGGAATTGCCCTATCTCTCCCGCGGAAGTGCCGTGTTCGCGGCGACTCAACCCTGGTCCCCTCCGCCGGCAGAAGTTCGCAGAGTTCGTGGCCGACTCGAACCTGCTAGCGCGGCTGCAGGTGAAGCGCGAGCTGCTGCGCTCGGGGCTGAGCGAGCATGCGCCCGAGCTGGAGCGGTCCGGTCGCGCCGTCTGCCCGCCGCCGCCGCGCCGTAACGACTGGGCCGCGCGCCGGCCGACGGCCAGCCGCGCCTCTTTGGCGGCAGCCTGTCCGAGTACCTGGAGCAGAGCGGTCAGGACATCCCGCTGATCGTGCGCTCGTGTGTGCGCGTCATCAACCTGTACGGTCTGCATCATCAGGGCATCTTCCGCGTGTCCGGCTCGCAGGTGAGACTGCACAGGACGGATGGGCTGACGTGTCGGCACCAGACGCCATCAGGGCTGTGAGCAGGGGATCG
>NW_023596810.1:0-75327 GCF_011947565.3 Pollicipes pollicipes | reverse complement strand
CGGCGCACCACGAGCGGCCAACGCCGCGGACCCGGCGCACCACGGGCCCGGCCGCCGCCGCCGGCCCCGGCACGTGCAATGAAGACCGCGACAATTGGTCCGACAGATATTAACTGTAGTGGACGTAGAACGGTACTCGAACAGTGGCTACCTCGCTTGCCACCCCCGCCGTGCACATCCGCCTGTTACCGCCGCGGGTCGCGTGGGCGTTTGTTACAGTCCGTCAGCAGACGGAGTCCGGGAGTGGGCGGGTCGCCCGCGGGGGCGCAGGACGCTGTAGGAGGTGGGGGCACGTGCCATGATTTTAGCCAGCTGAGGCTTGCATAGTCGCCTCTCCCTAGCGCTGCTCCCTGGTGAAACGGGCGTTGCCATGTAGCTACGGAAGTTGTAGGTGAAGGGACGGGGCACGAGGGTGGGGCATGCCGCTTCGCATTGTACAAATATCCGACCTTGTCTTACCGCTACAGTATCGGTAGATCGCTCACGCCGTGTTTTGAAACACCTCGAAATAAAGGTAATCTTTACATGCCACGCTGTTTTTCCGCCGCCGTCCGCCGTCGCCGCGCCACGCAGATTGCGACTGAACGCATCAGTAACGTGAGATTGTTCCTGACGGTTCTCTTTGCCCCTCGGTGAGGATTGGGAACAACCGCTCGCCAGGATCAACATCCCCCCCCCCCCCGAGGCCAACAGCGTCGCCAGCGCGGACGCTTCCCCGACCACGAAGCTGGCAAGGAACCAGCTCGAGACCAGATGTCCTCACAGCATGTCCCATTGTGCGATCAGACAGTGAGCAAAGCAGAGGCGAATGAGAATTAATGTAGGTGGGCCGTGTCATGCCGTGTCAGTCGTGCTGACCCCAGTACCACAAAACACGCGTTCACACCACTTTCCATTCATCGAAGATTCACTTGACATGTTGCAGCACCGCGGTGTCCATAGGCCGCTTTTACCCGCCTCCGAAACGCGCGCAAGACGTCGAGCACACGTCTGCTGGGGCGCCTTCCGTCGGCTACAAGCCCCGCTCTCGCATCCACTGTTTGACCTGGTCACGTACTCGCCCTTGAACTGCACGTACTGAGCCATCTCGTTCACTTGCGAGGCGATAAACTTCTCATTGACCGCCTCCAGGTGCCGCTTCAGCTCGTTGTGAAACAGCTGCGAACAGCACTGGCTCAGAGCACGTCGCGATGCAACACGCCACATCTGGAGGCCATACTGCACAGGACGGCGGCGATTCGGAGCGACACGCCACAAGACCGCACCTCACGACTGTGACTCTGCGTGACCGGCACGCCGCGGGTCGCCCTCGGAACCGGGGGGTCGCCCTCGGAACCGGGAGGTCGCCCTCGGGACCGGAGGTCGCCCTAGGAACCGGGAGGTCGCCCTCGGGACCGCGAGGTCGCCTCTATAACCGGGAGGTCGTCCTCGGACTGGGATATCTCCGCCCGGACCGGAAGGTCACCGTTGGGACCCGGAGGTCGCCCTCGGGACCGGGAGGTCGCCCTCGGGACCGGGAGGTCGCCCTAGGAACCGGGAGGTCGCCCTCGGAACCGGACGGTCGCCCTCAGGACCGGGAGGTCGCCCTAGGAACCGGAAAGTCGCCCTCGGAACCGGGAGGTCGCCCTCAGGACCAGGAGGTCGCCCTCGGGACCGGGAGGTCGCCCTCCGGACCGGGAGGTTGCGCGGCGCGCCAAACTCACCCAGACGTCGCCTCGGACGTTCCTGACCATGGTGATACGCTTCACGCCGTTTTCCTTGATCTTCAGGTACACCGGCAGCATGTGGTTCACCGATCTCCGTACGGAGTACGTCAGCTCCGAGCTGCCTGCGGCGCACGGCCAGCGGCGGTGAGGCGGCCGGTCTGGTCAGAGCCGTCGCACGTGGCCCGAGATGTGTGACGCTGCATCTCCAACTCACAGGACATTGGCGTGGCAAAACTGCATCGATTGCATGCCACCAGAAGTCTTACTCACACACGTGCCGATGCGTGAAGATAAGCCACATTTTGTCTGCTGGCGGACCTCGTACGGTCTTGCATTATTGCCAGAGGCGAATGCCTGTTCGCATGGCATCATCGTCACAGGAGGCAGGCTCGGACGAACCAGCGGCCACTCGCAGGCCACGCTACCTTGCTGCGGGGTCCAGCCGGAGGGGTAGCGTGACTTGGCCGCCGGCACCGGCACCGTCTCTCGGGGCAGCAGCCTCTCCACGTGGCGCCAGTCCACCTCCACCGGCTCCACCTCGGGCAGCTGGGCGTCCGGCGGCGGCGGTAGCTGGCGCACGTACAGGCCGCGCCGGCCCTGCCGACGGACGACGGTCAGACGGCGTCGCAGCTACCAGATGGGACACGGCCAAACAGACACAACAGAATGGGTGTGACAGCAGGGGCAGAATGGCCAGCACTTGGACCATCTGCATGACAGCCATGTGAGAGGAGACAATGTGCAATGAGGAGAAGTCAGTTCTAAGCTGTCAAATTTGCTGCATTTTGACACAATCATTTCACTTACCATACCAAGTCTCATCCCCATAACAGGAAGGCTGGTGAGCCTTCTTGCTGTATTTAGGCACCAAGACATACTGATGGCAGCTCTTATCTGAAACAACAAGCTGTGGTCATATGGTGGTCAGATAATCACTAGTAAGGATTTCACTGAATGAAAAGTAAAGTAGATTTCACTGGATATGAAGTTAATTATATTTCAGTGATACCAAATTAAGTACACAAGCAAGAGCTTTGTGCCCAGGTCTTGCTTGAAGCCACAGGTACAGAACAATAATTTTCTTTAGCAAGTCCTCTGGGCCACAAACTACACCATGCTAAGCAAAAGCCACTACTGCACCATGAATCTACCATTGTGGTTGTGCATTTCAGTTAAGCAGCCCATTTTTCAGAATTTTGGATGATAATACACAATTTTTGCTCAACAGTGTTCGGCTGGCAGCTTTTTGTGGCATACAACATTTGTCATACAGCAAATTGCCAGTCTGGTCTTAGCTCATCCCTTGCCAGAGGGCTGCTCCATGCATGGCTGGGCTGAGCACACTGCCCCCTGTCACTTGAAATTAAGACATCTGAGTTGCCAGCAGTACTGCTGAGTTGGAGTACAGGAGCCCGTGCCTGGGCAGGAGCTGTAGTGAAGTCAATAAAAGCTCAATGACTCTGGCTTTGAACCCCTGTTTGGTTGGTAGCATCCACAAAAGTGGGGTATACAAACATTTGGAATCTGTGAGTGATGGGTCTGTTTGTAAAATATTGGCAATATTATATAAGGAGGAACATGGGCACATGATCTTTTCAAATTTGGCATGTATTAATGCAAAGATGTCTGACCTAAAGAGACAACTAAAACCAAACCAAAGTAAAGTGATAGTTGTAAAAAAGGCATTATGGTACATGTTCAATTTTTCCAAATTGAGATATGCATGTACAAATGAGATGACCAAAATCATGCAATGTTTTGGTACAACATGCAAACAATTTTGCATAGTAGCCAGAAGGTTGACCTTTCTGGCATGTGGTGACCTTGCAAGCTGATTGTAGCTGCCATGACATCTCAACCACTTTTCCTGAAGTGAAACCAGATGCATTGAGCCTAAACAGCCATTCCAAGGGAATGAATGGATGCATAGCAGGCTCCATAGCTGTGTCCCGCCAGCTCAACAAGATGTATGGGTCACTGACATGAGTAGCCAGATGTACCTTTCATATGCCTCCTCCAGTGCTTGACTATGTCTGGTATTGGGTGTTCTCCATGAAATCATCAAAATTGGTCTGTGATGGCAGCATAAATGCCAGTTTTCCAGGAGTGTCTCAGTGCCATCAAGCATATCCTGTTAGGCATTGCTAAGTCCTGTCTCCTAAATGGACATGTTCCTCAGCAGTGGAAACATGCATTTATTTCTGCACTTCTAAAGACAAAAGATCTAAACACCTGATCCAAATCTGTAAGTAGACCATAAATTTATGTGCTAACCATATCAGAGATTGCTTACACACCATGCACGCCACTTGCTTGTCAGCAACCAACACAGCTACAGACAACACTTTTTTAAAAAGCATGCACTACTTGAAGAATGCCTTTTTCCTTTTGTCCCCAGAAAAGTTTGTTTATTCATGCTAAGAGCCATCAAAATGTTGATAAGTTGATCACATCATCATTTTTACCACACTTATACTCCAAGATTGCCAAACAGTGCTTGTAACCTCCATGTGTCATTGTCAGTAGATACAAGCATTTAACAGCTAAATTAAGCTCATACATTCTACAAACTTCAACTACCACAGGGTTGTATCAGGGCACCGCTCTGTGACCTGGTGTACTTGCATTTTTTTCAACAAACTCATTATGCACCAATATAGCTACTATTTTGCAGCATGTGATCTATGTCAGCAGCAAAAAGCAGGTGACTGATCACTAAGCTCATCCAAGGAAAAAACAATCTGAATTTACCTCACTGGTTTTGCTTGCACTCCATGAGTCAGCAAGCTAAAACCCTGACCATCATGTTTGAAACTACAAAGATGCTCAGAAACTTCCATCTGTGCAAACCAAATCAACTTACAGACTCTACAATCTCAAAAAGCAGAACAGTTATGTACAGTGGTCTCGGCATGCATCAATTCTTTTATAGAGAGGCTGTAATGATGAGGTAATTGCTACAGAGTAGAATACGGCTCTAAATGGTATCAGTCCTTTTGTCAAGTTGTGGTGTGTGCGCGAAATAAAGCAAACGATGAAGAATCGGCCATTCCACTTTTGACTTTAAGGATCCCATGTGGGTTAAGAGTCCAACCATCTGCACACCATATAGAGTTCGCCTTATAACAATCACCTTCACGACCCCTTCTGACTGAGCACAAGCGTCTGCATTCACCGCCGTACACCAGTATCTCATTTTCCACAATCAATTTCCACAAACTGGGGCGACAATATTGTGGTTGAAGTTTGCCTTAAAAGCGCAATGATTGAAACTGAAAAGGTTTCCGAGTTGCCTTTAGTGGAGACAAAAAACTGCATCACAAGTAGAAGTATGTGCTCATTTTGACACCTTCACTTGAATTCTACTAATTTGAATCACTTTTCATATTTAAATAGGGTTTCAATATTTATTTCATAATACTTTTACAAACAACCATTAGAATTTTTAGATATTACAGACCTAACATCATACTTGCAAAAAACGCACGCTGGGATCACGGCTACCCTGGTGGCCAGATTTTGAACCTTTTATCAGACTTAACTATAGCGCACAAACGCGTCACCCAATGATATAAGTGGAAGCGAGATAAGCATGGGAATGTGCTGAGGAAACCTGCTGGAGGGGGGAATAGGGGCTGCGGCCGGAATCATTAGCACAAGGTCCCATGCGATAGTTTGTGGGCAGGAGTGTTTCTGTCACATAGAAGCTCATCTATTAATATAGCTCATTCGCGTATTTATCGAACATGTTCGATGGTGGTGGCTGCGGAAGCGGATGCACTGGGAGACACAATGCCGGACCATGTGAGCCCCAAAATGTGTGCTGGTTGCTCAATCGCATGCCTTGCAGTGTTTGCTGTGCACCGTTGTCTGTGGGCTTGCTCGAAGGATTGTGGCCATCAAGAAATTGTTTTATTGCATGTGCTGCTCTTGTTACCAATTTGGTCATGGGTTCAATGGGGTTGTTTAAAGCTGTGGTTTTAACATAAACCATGATGGAGACTAGCACACCAAAAATGGTTATCATGGTGCAGTGGCCATGCAGACAGTAGCATTGTGTTGCTGTGATCATGCTAAAGGCAATAGTGTAAGATGTCAATACTTTCAACACAAGTTATTTGCTAAGCTTGAAAAGGGTAATTGGAAGGTTGCCTCTCTATAAGCATATAATCAGGAAATCACATGCTGCAGCTCTTTCAAGTACTTATTGAAAAGGATAGTAATTAAGCATTAATTGCTTATTAATTACCTTGAATTTTTGCTCCTGGTTTTTACTTGGTTATCAACTCACTAATTCATTGTGTCAGAATAATGTTGTAGCAGGAGTACTGGATTGGAAACTTAGATTCAAGTTGACAACTTCACTATGAATGGCAAAGATGAAAATCATACTATACAGCTAGAATGTTGGCAATATACACCTAATCTTGTTCCCTGTCTGGGCTCTTTGCAGGCAGACATTCAAAAAGATAATGTCAGTAGCATAATACAAAAGTAATATATTGCTATTATCAGAATAAGGATGTCAGTATATTTCAAACTAGGCTTAGTTCCACTGAGCATGTTCTGCAGCAGATCAGGGGTATCTTGGGTGCCTCCACAAGTTGCCCTTGACTACCTGTACATAGCTGATACAAATAAGATGTCCATGTTTGTGGTGGCATGGATCACAACATTACCATACTTATTTTGCATTTATGGTAAAATTTCGGGGCTATGATACCATGCATGATGACCATATTAACATTAAGAGGATGTCCCTTAAGCTAGACATCAGTTTGGTGTGGAATTTAAGTGATCTGGAGTGTGCATAATGATCTTTTTGAGTTCTTGTTTTATTTGTACCATTAATCAATTGATTGCCCTGAAAATAGGTGGCAAAAACTATATATAAGCAACAGGCTTTTCTTAAATCAGTTGGCTTTGTCAGGAAATGTTGGCAGGCATAGATTTTAATGGTCTACAATGTATGCAGACTCCATATTTCCAGACTCCACTCCATATTCAGAGCAAAGTCCATAATTTTGAATAGTTAAGGTTTGAGTCTGAACATTTGGTTATCTTTTCAGCAGAATTCACTCTTATGGCATAGTCACAAACTAGGGCAATTACAGTGGAAAGTCTGGGTATTGCTTCACACCAAAACCCATGATGGTCATTATAAGTCAGCTCAATAATGTGTGTACAGTGTGACTCAGGAGCCAGGACCAGCTCTATTGCAATGCATCACAGTTGGTAACAGCCCAGTCTCAGAATGATTTTGCCTTCCTCTGGGTTGTACCAGGAGCCTTGCAGCTCTTGGGTGATATGCACATGGTGCCATGTGGATTTTGGAGCGGTCCCCCTATGCAAGTCAATAAATCAGTACATGGGTCTGTCAATAGGGGTATCATCTTCCTATAGCACCATGATCCTTTGGTGGTGGGGCTGGATATTTGGAGGCCATGTGCTGTGTATGCATGAAAATTGTGTATGCTTGTGCTGGTACATGAGGCTTATTTCAGCAGCAAAGATAACAGCATGCTGTGTTAAATTATGTGTAATGCCATGATGCTGTGTGATAATGTAATAATGTATTGTAATGTAGTAGTGAATATTGTAATAGTGTGTGAACTTGGTTTATCCAGCTGTTGTGTTGATTGAAGAGACAGAACTCTGTGAGGACTTTTTATAAATTTAAGAAGACAGCTGTCAGTCTACATTTTCTTTGGTATTTGTTATGTGCCTCATAATTTGTAGCTCTTAGGTCATTTATGTATTTTTCAGTCATCACTGAAGGCTGATGAAGATAGAAAAACTCAGGCAGAAGCATACAAGAATCAAGCCAATGAAAGGTTTACTGGTAAGATGGGCTTCATTATCACCATGACACCCTGTTGTCACTCAGTGTTTCATCTCCTATAATGACATCATGCAGGCACAAACCACCCTTTGCTGACTCTGTTCCAGGCATGGTAAACAGGTGAAAAGTGGGTGGTAGCCACTACCATAACATATGACTTAAGGCTGGTCATTTTGCTGTGGGTGTAACAGTTGCTTGTTAGGTATTTTCATTTTGGTCAAAGTAATTATTTTGCCATCTGAATGTGGCCCCATGAATTTGTTGCATAAACTGATAAACAAAATAGTCTCAGATGCCAATGTGCTTGTGAAACCTCAAACTGAAGCTGGTGCAAGTCAAAGAGTGTCATCACTTGCCCCCAAGAGGTCAAGTGAGGTCACATGATGTCATTCCTTCAGCTCCCATGACCCTGTCCATCTATGGCTGTGCAGTCACGCACCTGACATAGTTTTGTAATGCAGGTATATTGTGATGCCTTTATTAACATCATTTCAGGTGGTATATAAAGGCGATTGGTTGTGACATTGACATTGGATGGTTTTTGACATTGACATGGTTTTTATACTGCCTTGAATGACCCATACTGTTTCTCAATCACCATGGTCATGATATTATGTGAACATTTGAATGATAGTTATGGATTATTGTGTGCATTAGGTGGTGTGCATGGCATGCTTTCAATATGTTCCCAGCCACATTCTAGTATGTTGCTGCATGATCAAGGGATCAGTACCTTTTATCATGAATTGATTGCCTGCCTCTTTTCGTAATCATAAGTTTAGAAGAACATGCTTGATTGAAGACAGTTGTCTGGTTTTATTTAGATCAATTCGTTAGGAGCCCTGTGTCAGCCGGTAGATGATGGCGTGCCTCAGGCCGCGACACGGGCCGTCTGCCACTGCCGGGCCAGTCCGCGCTCCCGCTGACGCCCGTCCCCGTCCGCAGCCCAGGCCTTTGACGAGGCCGTCGATCTGTACACGAAGGCCATCGAGAGGTGTCCCGACAACCACATCTACCACGCCAACCGCAGCGCGGCGCACCTCCGGCTGGAGAACTTTGGCTACGCGCTGGCCGACGCCTCGCGCACCGTCGAGCTGGACAAGACGTACGTCAAGGGCTACTACCGGCGCGCCGCCGCCCTCATGGGCATGGGCAAGTGGAAGCAGGCGCTGCGCGACTTCGAGAGCGTGAGTGTGGACCTGTGGTCCTGGTGGGAGTGAGGGTGGAGTGGGAGGGAAGGGGGGGGGGGGGGGGGGGCAGAGCTTGCCGCTGTCGGTGGTATGGTTCTGTGGACGCTTGCTGGTGGACGGGCAACGAAGGTTGTCTTGTTGCTTCATTTCATTGCGAACTTGTTTGTCGTGGATGGGCATGGTATGCATGCTGAGGCTATGACTTCCTCTGCCCCAAAGTAATAACAGACACATTTGCCATCAAAATCTGCCACACGCAGTGATGGCCTGGAAAAACATCAGCTCGCCCGCCCTCGTTTACCGCAAACCGCACAACGGTGCGAGCCCGGCGTGTGCCTCGGCTCCGCCCGCTCGGCGGCAGTTCGCGCCGCGGCCACCAGGGCGGCCGTCCGTGACGTAGCTCGTCGGCCGGCCGCCAGGTGATGAAGGCGCGGCCGCGGGACAAGGACGCGCGTGAGAAGTTCACCAAGTGTCGCATGATTGTGCGTCGACTGGCGTTCGAGCGCGCCATCGCCGTCGACGAGGTGCAGACGACCGTTGCCGATTCGATCGATCTCGACTCGATGAGTGAGTGGCCGGCGATCGCCGCCGCCCCGTCTCGTCGTGCGCCCCGCCGCGGCTCGTTTCGCGGAGCGGTGCTCGTCACTCGAGTGAGCTTGGCTCCCTTCTGACGGCCAGGTGGCGGCAGTGTCGCGCACTCAGATCGGCAAGAATACCGGTTTTTCGATGGCGCGAGTTTTGATTGAGCGATCGACTGTCCGCCGACGAGGGGGTGTGGAGTGGGTGGTTCGATCTGAGCTGTCCCTTACTTGCCTTCAACCTGTAGGACCATTTTTCTGGGCGTGTTATCACAGGATGTTTATGCTATACTTTGGTGTGCCCTGCCCTGGAAGCATGACTGTCGCCGCCCTGGCCATCGCCGTTACGTGCTGTTTTGTGTCGACGCGCGGTCCGGCCGCCGCGCCGCCTGAGGCGCCCGTGTCCGCAGCCATCGAGGATGACTACGCCGGTCCGGCTCTGGAGGACGGACGGGTGACAGTCCAGTTCATGGCTGATCTCATGCGCTGGTTCAAGGACCAGAAGCTCCTGCACAGAAAGTATGCCTTCAAGGTATGGCCACTGAACATCGATCGAAGATGCTGCTGTAACGGAATACCAGTGCGTTGTAAATGGCCTCTGTTTTCTAACGAAGGCAGAGTTGATAAGTGAGGAAGTGCTGGTGGTGATCGTGAGATTGTTTGACCAGCTGTTGATAATTAATTGATATATAGTTTAGACCCAGCCGCTTCTCTTGCATAGAATTCTCTGGTCTCCTCGCATGCAGCGAGTGACGCGCTCTCCGGCCAGTCGCCAGATCCTGCTGGACATCAAGCAGTACCTGCTGCAGCAGCCGTCGCTGGTCGACGTGGCCATCCCCGAGCAGAGCAAGTTCACCGTGTGCGGCGACATCCACGGCCAGTTCTACGACCTCATGAACATCTTCGAGCTCAACGGCGTGCCTTCCGAGGCCAACCCATACGTATCCTTTGACAGTGTTCAGCTCTTGTCAGTGTCTGCTGCCGACTTACACACCACTTTTGTGGCAGCGCCTGTCGCCGATTCACACGTTACTTCCGTGTGAGCGTCTGCTGCTGACTTACACGTCACTTCGGTGTCAGCGTGTGCTGCCGACTTACACGTCACTTCCGTGTCAGCGTCTGCTGCCAACTTACACGTCACCTTGGTGTCAGCATCTGCTGCTGACTTACACGTCACTTTGGTATCAGCGTCTGCTGCTGACTTACACGTCACTTCCGTGTCAGCGTCTGCTGTCGACTTACACGTCACTTCCGTGTCAGCGTCTGCTGCCAACTTACAGTCACTTCCGTGTCAGCGTCTGCTGCCGACTTACACACCGCTTTCGTGTCAGCGTCTGCTGCCGACTCACACGCCACTTTCGTGTTATTGCATCTGCTTTTTTTTAGCGGCGCTGTAGAATCCCTGTGTGGTGTCTGCAGTCTGGTCTTCTCAACCTATCTACTTTCCTTGGATGGGGATGGTCTGAACTACCCGAATCGTGTTCGATAGAGGCCTGTCGGTGCTGCTGTGTGATATTTTCGGTGCTGCTGACGCATTATGTGTGATGTAGGGGCCATCGCAGGTATGTTTTGCTGGCGCCGCTTTAGCGTGGACATGTGTCTCATGTATGTCCAATTGGCACAATTCTTCCTTGACCATGTGGCGCAGCTGTTCAATGGGGACTTCGTGGACCGAGGCTCCTTCTCAGTGGAATGCATCCTAACGCTGTTTGGGTTCAAACTGCTGTATCCAAACCATTTCTTCATGTCCAGAGGTATGTGGGCCCGCGTTCAGGAAAGTGAATAAAGCGCACGTCTTCGCTTGATGGTCACCAAATGCAGGGTGGGATGGAGCTTTAAAACCATTCCAGCGTCTGAGATGTCCAAATCTATTGTGTGTATGCTGTTAATGTTGTTTCCTTGTAAGGCGTGCCGCACTTAACTAATTGATTACCCCGATGAATTAGCGAAGTTTTGCGTGCGTCCAAGCGTGGTTAAAGCGAACGCAAATGAATTTGTATACCACACGCAATAGACCCTGATTAAACTGCCTCGAACCGTCGCATCAGTCGTTGCTTGCTGTGTTGTGTGGTGAGGTCGGAGCTGCGGTCGCAGTGACAGCACATCTGACTCGCCCTTCTGATGTATCTGACCTGCCTCTTGATGAATCTGACTCGCCTCCTGGTGTATCTCCTGGCTCGCAGCCGTCACGTCCTCCCCCCCCCCCCCTCGTATCCGGACGAGGCCCACATTGCCGTCTGTCGTCTCCGCGTGTCGCCCGGCCCCGTCTGTCCACTCGGCGCCCCGCAGAGCAACCACGAGAGCGAGACGACCAACCAGATGTTTGACCCTGGTGACCGCTCACCGCCGCCCCGCAGGGAACCACGAGAGCGAGACGATGAACCAGATGTACGGCTTCGACGGCGAGGTGAACGCCAAGTACTCGTCGCGCATGGCCGACCTCTTCACCGAGGTGTACAACTGGCTGCCGCTGTGCCACGTGCTGAACGGGCGCGTGTTCGTCACGCACGGCGGCCTGTTCTCGCGCGACGGCGTGACGCTGGCCGAGCTGCGCGCGCTGGAGCGCGGCCGCCAGCCGCCCGAGGAGGGCCTGATGTGCGAGCTGCTCTGGTCGGACCCGCAGCCGCAGCGGGCCGCGGCCCGTCCAAGCGCGGCGTCGGTTGCCAGTTCGGGCCTGACGTCACCGACGAGTTCGTGCGCACCAACCGGCTCGACTATGTGGTGCGCTCGCACGAGGTGAAGGCCACCGGGTACGAGGTGGCGCACGGCGGCAAGTGCATCACCGTCTTCTCAGCGCCAAACTACTGGTGAGCCCTGGCCCAGCCACTGGAGGGCTGGTCTGCTCTGACGGGGGGGGGGGAGGGGGCTTCGCGTGACGTGGGCCGTGCTTTGCGCCTTAAAACTGAGCGGTGTGAGAGGCACGGAGAGAAACTCACGTTGTGGTTTGTGGCCATTTTTCCATGGGTGTAATAGTTGGATATTAGGTATTTGTAATCTGGGTCAAAGTAATTTTTGTCCGCATGTAGCGTCTGCGAAGGCGGTCGGTTGTCTGCACAAATATCTGAATGCTGAAGAGTTAATTGCCAGGACAACGTTACTCTGACCACTGCATATATGCAATAAGTTTAAACAGCCCCATTCTGACCTTTTAGTGTAAAACCTAGTTAGGGTAAGTTGAAGACCAGCTATTTGAATGTTCGTGACTGAAACTATTCTCACGTCAGGATAAGCAGCTGATGCGTAATTTGTTTCATTACCAGAGGGTGTGGGTTCCGTATTTGCTCTCGAGGGTGTGTCGTGTTTTGAGATAATTGACCAGAGCGTCGCGTTCCCTTCGTTGATGTAGCCTGCGCTGTGCTTGCGTGACTGGCAACGTCTCGTTTCAGTGACACGATGAACAATAAGGGAGCGTTCATCACCATGACAGGAGGGGACATGACGCCCAAATACACTACTTACGAGGCTGTGGTAAGAACGTGTGCTCTGCTGGAATTGGACGATTACAAGTAGCGTTACTTGTCAGCGTAGCATTGGCTGGAAGTGTAGTGCTCGTCGCCCCTGATAGAGCAATGAGGGCCCTGAGCTCTTTTTTCGGTGTTATGAGGTCAGAGTTTCGATGCCAACAGTTTCCGACGTCCAGTATACCGGGAGGTGCTGTTAAACGACGTTATCAGCCAAACCTTTTCAATAGAGCGAATGTGAGCATGGTCCGCGAACCAATACTGTAACGAATGTTCGCTTTATAACGCCGCTAAACCAGTACCTCCTGGGATAACAATCAACACCTGTCACCATAGGACCCCTGAGCTCACAAGACATAGGCTCTGAAGGGGATGTCAAAAATTTTCTCATTTTCTTAGTGGTGTGTTATATTTATATACCAGGGATAGAACTGCTTGAAGATCATCTACCCCATGTTTCTTCTTGACTGCCTCTTTTTACCTCGCTATCTCTTTGCGATTGCGAACGATAACGATCGTCAGTTGTTTCTTTCGTTGTAAATTGTGCTGGCTAGTTGAGACCGGCCATCTAAGCGTGTACCAACCCGGCGGCCGCCGAGACCGCCTCTCCCTCCGGAAAGTCAGTCCCCACCCCACCCCCCCCCTGCTGCTGCCCCGCTGAGTCGTCCCCTCTGCCGCAGCCGCACCCGAACGTGAAGCCGATGGCCTACGCCAACTCCCTGATGAGCATGTTCGTCTAACGTCGGCGGCTCTAGTCGGAGCGCGGTGCCGCCGCAGGACGCTACGCCGCGGGCGGCGCTCGAGGGGACCAAGCGGCGCGGCCGGTCGGGGCGCCGCGCCGCCCCGCGCCGCGCCGCGCCCCGCCGCCGGTGGACGCCGGCCCCGGCCGCGGGCGCGCCCTCCGTCGATGTGTTGGTCGGCTGTCGCGCCGCCGCCGCCGCCGCCGCCGCCGCCGCCGCCCGCGCGCTGACGTACGCCGTGCGGGACGCGCTCGTTTTAGTGTGGCGCGCGCGCGGCGCCGACGAGCCGTGTTTACGCCGGTGAGCTGGAGTCGCGCCGCTCTGGTGGGCGTGTGCTCCGATGCGCCGGTGGTTTGAGCGGTGACGTCACGCCCCCCGGTAGTCCGATCCACCCGGAACATCCTCACATAGTCAGCTGGAGACTGCCCGGCTCGCAGGGCGGTTGCAGTCATTGTCTTTAGGGATATGGCAATGCTGCAGCGCCTTTGTACAAGTGAGTAGTGAACCATATTTTGTGGGCACACTGCGTTGCGGGCAGTCGTTCAGCGCCGTCGACTTCAGCTGTCCATGGATATGAACTGCGGTCAAAGTCTGTACCACTAGTGTCTGTCGACCTCGCGAGGTGACAGCACCATCGATCCACCATTGCCTCATGCTCGGCGCGTTGCCTGTAGCGCCGCTGGGTCTCACCACTGACCGTCCTCTCTCCGGGGCCAGCCCCGGCTCTGTCTGTGCCGACCCCGCGCTCTCTCTAGACGCCGACCCTCTACCCGTCCAGTGACCCACCCGACCCGCCCCTCACGTCGAGCGCTGCCGGCGGCCCCTGGCGGAGCTGCCTCGTCCAAACGTGACCGTGTTGTGTACCGCGCTCGTACCGCAGCAATAAACGGGCGGGCGTGACCAGCGTCGGTGAGTGAGCACGGCGCCAGCTGACGAGCGGCGGCTCGCACCCCCGCTGCACCAGTGCGGGGAGCAGAGACTTGCCGGCCGGCCGGCGGTCGGCCGCCCGCGACAGGAGCGTTGCGACGCAGCGGCCATTGAGGTGGCCTCTTCTGAACAGAAATTGACGTCCAGTGAACGACAACCTCATGACCGTGCTTGGAGGGACAGCGTCCAAGTCTGGAGATGCCCTATTTCGGATGTGATTGAGCCATTGGTTTATCCACTGACACGTCTCAGCGCTGGTCTATTTGCAGCCATATCTTTACGGAAGAGTTGCAGTGAGGTGGAGGTAATGCAAAGCCAACGCAACTCGTGAGCGCAGGGGAGGGGGGCGTTCGAGGGGCCAAAAGGGCCTTCAGCATGTTAAAAAAGAACGTGTGTCTAGACTCTGGGTCATGAGGAGGGTGAAGCTGAGTGGTGTTGGCTGCTGGACGACAGGGCCGGCCATTTAACAGTCAGAAAGTCATCAGTAGCAGGGGGGCCCTTGATCGGCCAGGCGAACTCTTGAGCAGCCAAAATGCCCATAGCGTGTACCCACCCAACGTAACAAACGCTTGACGGTCTAGAAAAAGCTACCAACGGTTTAAAAATACCCTGATGAAGTAGGTCTGCGCATACCTGACATGCAGACTTGGTGGCCTTACGTGACTGTGCTGACGGACGTCCAATGCTTTAGTTGCAACCAGCTTGCAGGCATGCTTATCCAGATCCACCATTACGTGGATTCTCAGACGGGAGCCTAAAGTTACGTAGACCGGCGTGCTGTTCTTTTTGGACTGTGCAGTTCTTTTTGGATCGCACCCTTTTCGAGATAATGGTCACCGGACTGAACGATGCCAAGGTTACCTAATGACGAACTAATGTTGATACTTGCCTTATTTGATCGTCACGTTTTTCACAATAACCCTATGCTACAGCGGGCTGCGTATGGTGATTTCCTCGACAACACCATGTCGAAGGCGCTTCGCGTTGAGAACAGGCAAAACATACATGCTGGTGGCTTATTATCGACGCGTGATGCAACGCTTCGGAGGTGCATCCTTATATCACTTTCACACGGGTGAAGTAACATTCATAGGTCCTGCAAATATAAAACGGGTATAGATTCACTAATTTCCCATGTGAACCATATTTTACCCACCAGATGACAAGCGTCGTTTACGCAGCCATATCTGCTGACCATGCCAACCACCAGTCACAAGGTTTCCCAGCCATCGTATGGCCGCTGGAACAGCTGACTTGTTGCCATCTGCTCAGCTGAATGTGGTCCTTCGATCCGTCAACATGTAGCTCCATCCACAGGCATGCGACTGGCCTTCCGTGTGACCGGCCTTCTCGTCCTGTTCGCGGTCAACGCGCGCGGTCCGCGGCGTGGGCAAGACAGGCGGCAATAATTCTACTGCGCGCAAGGTTCGAGATGCCTTCGCTCTTCCATATGCTCAGCATACCTGAGTAAACATCTGTTTTGGGAGTGGGTTCGTACACGCACCCTCTAAGCATCGGGATGCTACTAACTATACCTAGCGGTTAGACAAATGCCATAATGCAGGACTAGGCTACATCCGTGCTACTTCGCTACCCTATCATGGTTATCATGTTATCGTATTTGTGCAACTGTTAACCCATTTGAGCATGTGCGTTTGAAGTGATTGGGCCCGTAACAAGTTTAAAAAATAATAAATTCATGGAAAGTCGCAGAGTTCTTCCGACTCCAGCTCGTAGATTTCTGTTTACCAGGCGTCGTTCTCTACGTTACGTCAATGCCGCAGCATAGGTTTATCTTGAGTCTAACAGGAGATGATCGTCACATAGTGACTATGAGATTTTTAATATTCTTAAATAGAGCAGGCAGTTTTGTTCCTATCATGATTGCGAGCTCAGCTGAGGAGAAAGGTGTAAAAGGAGCACGTCTGCGTTGTTCGACATTTCCAGTGGTGAAAATCAAAATTTGGACTCGTAATTCACGCCTTAACCAAGAGAAAGGCAATTTTACAACTTTTTTGGTAGGCCCAATCTCTTTCACCAAGCAATGAATGGTGGCATGAGGGCCAGATGGCTCGAATTCCCTACTGGACGGCTTGACGTAACTACGCGCGCCTGAAGCGCCCCAGCGACCGCATAACGCCCGCTTCAGTCGGCTTTGTGGAGCGAGTCTCGTCGCTCCAGCTGCTTGCCTGGGGCGAGGTGTTCGTCACCGCTGTGGCGAGGGCTCTATGGCGGGATGCCTGCCTGCTCAGCCGCCAGGACACTTGTCGACACTACACTGCGGCGATGGTGTGCTCCTCCAGCGTTGCCGGCTCAGCCGCCAGGACACTGTCGGCACTACACTGCGGCGATGGTGTGCTCCTCCAGCGTTGCCGGCTCAGCCGCCAGGACACTGTCGGCACTACACTGCGGCGATGGTGTGCTCCTCCAGCGTTGCCGGCTCAGCCGCCAGGACACTGTCGGCACTACACTGCGGCGATGGTGTAGCTCCCTCCAGCGTTGCCGGCTCAGCCGCCAGGACACTGTCGGCACTACACTGCGGCGATGGTGTGCTCCTCCAGCGTTGCCGGCTCAGCCGCCAGGACACTGTCGGCACTACACTGTGGCGATGGTGTGCTCCTGCCGGCTCAGCCGCCAGGACACTGTCGGCACTACACTGCGGCGATGGTGTGCTCCTCCAGCGTTGCCGGCTCGGCCGCCAGGACACTGTTGGCACTACACTGTGGCGATGGCGTGCTCCTCCAGCATTGCCGCTAGCTCGTGCGGGTCCTCCATCGGGTCAGCATTTTGCTGGGTCTTCTTAGCTGTGGAGGAGTCGCCGCATTGATAAAGTAAGCACACTGCTGTGAGGGAGATGTATAGCCACGACAGGCACGAGTGAGCATGAAGTAGGTCAGCTGGGATGCACTTGCCTGCTGTACTGGATATGGAATGGTTGGTGGCAGTTTTACGACTTACTGGCATTACGAATGATCAAAACATGCTGTTCGTCGTACTCGTTGGAAAAGGACAGGCGGCATGAAACATGCACGGGCCCGAGCAAGTCTGGCCCGAGCAAAAGACAGCCAAACAAGCTGTAACATCCCTGCCACAATCTGCAGGAGTGGAGAGCACCGTTACCAGGGGAGGGGGCGCCAGGAACTGACCACGTTGGCGCTCCTCTCGTTGGGAGATCCTCTGACGGAGGCAGCCGTAGTAGACGATGGCGTAGAGCACGCCGGCCACGCCGCTGCCGATACCCATGGTCCGGAAGGTGAAGGCCGGTCCGGACAGCGCCATCAGGTAGCCGCCGATGAAGCTGCCGACGCCGCGGCCTGGCGGCACGAGGAGGTCGTGGCTGCTGCGTGTCGCATGCTCTCAGCCCATGTGAAGGTTCTCTAGCACCATGTGACGGCATAGTCGTGCGAGACCACGGACAGGTTGACCACATGTCAAGGCTGCGAGCAGGCCGGCCGCGAAGCGTAATGTGTCAGATTTCGCAGCGCCAGGATACTCGAGACGAGGTGTGTGCCATACCGTCACACCAGCTGGCGGCGGCGACCGGCCCAACCCGGCACATGGTATGGTGCAACTGGCGGCGGCGACCGGCCAAACCCGGCACATGACACGGTGCAGCTGGCGGCGGCGACCGGCCAAACCCGGCACGTGGTATGGTGCAGCTGGGGCGTTCGTCACTGCTCGAAGTCGACGACGTGGCTGCCGAGTCGTCACCGGGACACATTAGCCCCCCCCCCCCCCCCCCCCCAGCTGGCTGACACTAGGCCAGGGTGACCGCCGGCGGTTAAGCGTGCGTGAGTCAGTGTTGTTCCAGACGTGCGTGCTTCGGCACCTCAGTACCGCGAGCTTTCCTTTTCTCCTCGCTCACGCGGTCGGCCCGTTAAGTCAGGTCAAGTCGGTCGGTCAAGTCAGGGTACGTTCAAGAGGAAGGGCTAAAGAACACCGTCTTAGAGATCCCGCGATCCATGGCCGAGTAGCAGTCTTAAGAGTGACGCCAAGAGAGTGACGTCGCCACGAGTGACGTTATCGCGAGTGATGTCATCACGCGACGAGTCCTCGGATTCCTGCTGCCACGCTGTCATCTCCCGCCATCTTAGAAGCCGTGTCCCGCTCGTTCAACACCCAATCTGAAGAAGTCCCTGTCTTTCCCGCGTATTTATTATGCTTCCTATGGTCCCCCATGACCCCCATACGAGTTTGTAGACGCGGAGGGACCGCCAATGAATATACATGTTCGCAAATACGCCAAGCTGGTCGTTATGCTACCTGCAAGACAAAGCCCCTCTCGATCGAAGCTCATAGATACATCATTCCTTTCCTGGCGGGGCGAAGTCCGAGGGAGTAAAAAAGAAAGGCTTGATGAGAAGCCCTGGTGCTGCTGGGGACGTACCATTAGAATGTCGCCATCCATCGCCGGTTGTCGCAAAAGCCAACGGAGGACTCTGAGTTTGTCATGCTGGGCATGAGTCGGCATGACACACTCAGATCAACAGGCCAACGATCGTTTGCATCCTGGGAACATCCCGACAAACGCCGTACCTGTACTTCTCTCCAAGGGTCGCAGTTTTTCACGGACGCGACATGCTGCCATTGGGTACTGGTAGCCACCTTTGAAGAGGAAGTTTAAACCCGGGGAACATTTTCGTGCCGAGATCACGACAAAGGTTCCGGTCCCTTAGAGCTCCGATCAGCCTTATAAACACAAGTGGTGGATGCTGATGCTGCTTGAACACTCGAACTCATCTGGTAACGGTGACGGGGCCTGCCGTCACTCATATCAGGAGGACTGGCAGATAGCAGGAGGACTCTCTCTTATAGCAGGAGGACTCGCAGATAGGATCAAGCTTTCATAATGCCCTCCAGCCCACTGGTTTATGATCACAAGCTGACGGTGCATGAGATGTTGGAAGCATTCATCACATACGAGGCATATGAGCTCCTGGTCTCTCAGATGCCTTGGCGCTGTGAATGTCTCCGCGTTCTCAAGTATAACACGTGGTCGAAAGGAACGCATGAGAACACATATTTAGTGAAGCCCTTGGGATGCGATGAAGCATTTGGTCCACACGTCCTGGGATATCACGATGAGCTCAGCATGCTCAGGCTACGTACCAAAGCTGTAGTGCAGGGCTCCAGCCAGTCCGGTGAGTGTAGCCAGCAGCCCAGGCGGCGCCAGTTGTCCAGCGTAGGTGGCAGCACTATTCCACATCAGGTGAGTGGTGACCACCTCCAGCAGCTCGAACGGGAAGCACAGCCAGGGATTTCTGACAGGAAACAAGTTGCGACGAGGTTAAACGCGTGTGAAACAGCTGACAGAGGATTTTTCTCCTTAAAAGATGGCATACGTGGGTGTGGAGGCATTGGCATCTCGACCGCGTACGGAAAGCCGCGGGTTCGACGCCGACTCCTTCCAAGAGTTTAGTCAGCCTGCGGCAATCGGCGTGAAAGGCGATACCGTTCGCCTCTCTCATGAAGCTGACGTCACGCCTCTCCTAGTCTGCCACACTTTTGCCGACACAATTCTCAGTTGTCTCCCCGTCAACATTGGCTATTCCTATTTTGCTGTAGCGCTAGTCTCGGGCGCAAAATGGCCGCTGCTGTCAACGCGTCCCTAAGCCCAGATAACTGGCTGACGCCGGACTCCTGAAATTTGGACCCGTTTTTTGACGCGCGTGGTTCATATCTTTCTTGTGGTTTAGCAATTGTACGTCTCGCATATCCCTCAAATGGGCAGGCAAAATAGTGGCGACAGGCGTTTTCCACCTGCGTCGCTGCGGGACGACGCGACACCGCTGGCATCAGTGACGTCACGGGTGGCACCACTGACGTCACGGATGGCGCCAGTGATGTCAGGATGGTGCCAGTGACGCCATGGTGACGCCACTCGTGACGCCATGCGGACTTGTGTCTCAACGTGAGGTAGATCTAAGTTAAGATTTATAAGCTGTTTACCACCGATGGACCACTCCGACACACTGCTCTCGCAACGCCGTTCTCCGCACCCGCGACCTCCAAAAGACATTTAGCCGTGGTCGTTGCTTGCTTTGCTGCGCGTAGGGCCAGCGTCGTGGCATTGATAGGACGCCGCCTCCAGCCACAAACATTCCTTCTCGCCTTGTGACGTGGTGTGTCCCTCGCAGTGCATTGAGTCTGTCAGGATCTGAATGAATTAGCATTTCCCTGCTTTGAGGAGCTAAACATATCTCCCCTCGAGCTTTGCAGCATGTTTTCGATCACCTCGGCTCTGCAGACTTGCTTCTCATGCATATCGATCTGCATGCATGACGCGTGTACGGGCTTATCCGGGCCCTTCTCCCGTCTGCCGTCGGTGTCACTGTCCTGGCCTGGCCGTCCCCCCCCCCCCCTGGCTGACTGAGGACTGGCCGCATGACTGCTTTGCTGCACGTTTATGGATCAGTATCACCACTTATCGGTGTGTAAAGCATGTATATTGATACCTGCTGCACCATTTATTTTCTCGTGAATTCTCGTTACACCATGCCACATCAGAAAACAAGCCTTCGAGAAGCTTAAACCAATTCGGCTTTAGGTATGAATGGGTCTACCAGGCACTCATTTGCCTCTCATTCAACGAAGCCCACGTAATCTTCTTTTGTACATAGACAGAGGATTAGCTAGAGGCTTGCCAAAGGGGGGGGGGGGGCAGGGCACAGGGTTGACAAAGACCTCCCTGACGATTAACGGCCTTTTGCCCCCAAAATATCCGGATGTAGCCCACTTGTTCATCAGGTGCACGGTTTTCTTCGTTTAATTATTATTTTACCTGGCGACCAGAGCGGAAATAAAAACCAAAAGGCACCGCGAGACCAATTCTGCATGTGCGTTTTAAGGTCAATAACTTGCAGAAATCAGACGTTCAACGTTTGCATGAAATAAAGCAGCGGCTAACTTCACTTTACAATGGTTCCAGTGGATGCTTTCTAAACCGAAAAAAAAAATCGAGAAAATTTGCAAATTTGTTTGGGTGGACGTAGGTATAGAGGACTCCCTGAACGTAGATTGTAAGAAATAACGCTGGATATTTCGAGCTGTGCGCTCATCCTCAACAGTCAGAAAGGGGATGGGCTCATGAGGATAAGCACAGCCCGAAATATTGAGCACCGTTAACATAATCGGTATTAAGCACTACAACGCTGTTTAACCAGCGCATTTCCTTCGTGCCGTTTACTTTAAACAAGAAACTCCTACCCCATAACGTTAATTAACGTTGGATATTTGTGTTTCCCAGACTCTTTCTGGTCCTGTTCTGTTTTGCTGACACGTTCGGCAGCACACGCCTATTTACGCATGTTACTTCTGTGTTTAATGTGTATTTATCATGCCTGCCACTTCGGTACTCACAGCAGTAGTTGCTTGGGAGCAACGCATAACAATTTTCTGGGTAAGTAGCTTTGCAGCGCATCTTTTCTAAGCGTGACGTTTATAGATGGATAGAGAGAGAGAGAGAGAGAGAGAGAGAGAGAGAGAGAGAGAGAGAGAGAGAGAGAGAGAGAGAGAGAGGAGAGAGAGAGAGAGAGAGAGAGATATATATATATATATATATATATATATATATATATATGAATAAATACGCCACTGGCATTACACCGGCGCATTTTATGTGGTAGAACGCACGGTTATACATTTTTGTAATTTATTGGGGGGGGGGGGCGAACCGAAGGCCTAACACCTTACCCCCACCTTATTTTTTCTCACCGGATTTAGCCCACTTTGCTTAAATTAAACGCAATATACGTGTTAAATGTTTGGATAATTTATAGAAGTCTTCAATTCAAGCAGTATAGAAGTCATGCAGGGCTGGATCCAGGGGGTAGGCGCTGGACGCACGCGCCTCTTCTGATCGGCACGTAAAAGCGCCCCTTTAGAGGCCACCTTAGGGCGCTGATGGCGCTCTTCTGTGACGGTCATGGGAGGCAGCATGCATTTTGGTTGTGAGGCACGGGGACGGGGTTAGCCAGAAGGACTTAGGTCATACCCATATTCCAGAGCTTTTCACTTTAAGCTCACAGATCATTGCGTGTCTTATGGCGCTAGGTATGTGAAGTTTATTGCATTGTTTATCCGTTCAGCTGTTACGATCTTCACCTTGTGGTGAGAGCAGCCATGACTTTTTGCTATGAGAATGGTACGAGACGTCACTACGCAGAAAAATTAAAGAAGATAATCTTGTGTATGGTCATCTATTACCCACGTTTTTTGTAGCATTCCAGCACAAAAAGTGGGGGGGGGGGGCAGGCCAGCATTGGGAAGGGGGGCAACTCGACATCGGGGGGAGGGGCAAGGCCCTCACAGAAGAATACAAATCGTCACCCGTGGTAGAAGGTCAGATGGTCAAGCCCACCGTGTACATTTCGCGGCAATTGATGCAATCTGTGCTGTATGTCAGGCTAAGAAATGTGTACATGTTGACAGACGGATAGCCAGACAGACATAACCGTAGCAAACAAATTAGGTGCAAATGGAATTCCCTTGCACTGACGACGAACTGTGCAAAGAGATTTATGCCGCCCCGTGATTGGGGGGTATGCACGGCCTTAGGGTAGCGTGAGCCAGTGATACTAGTTTAGAGTCAACGCTTGTGTAGTCAGCGGTAGACACCTCAACGTGTCCAGCTGGGACCAGGATTTGCCAACTACGTGCTAGTGGACCGGAAGGAAAATGCGCGAGGCAGTGTAGTACATAAAATATCTTGTAACACCTGCCAAGGGATATTTTATGTACAAAAAACAGCGCGTGGCATTTGTAACGGGGGCGTCACTCGATATACTTTCCGGGGGGAGCCCCTCCCAATGCAGCTTCAGCCCCCCCCCCCCCCCTCTAACGCTTTCATCCGCCGCCTCAATGCATGTGAGCAGAGGGAATGCTTGGATAGATAAATGGAGAACGGTTATCTCGACTATTAGTATACTTGGTAAAAGGTAACTACATACATTATTAGCATCATGTTTCATGTACCAAATAGTATCCTGTATGCACCTTGTGTTATATTATGCAACTCCTTATTATGTTAGGCCAGTCTGTATATGTTTGACAAGTTTTTTTTCTGAAATGATAACGCCTGGATTGGGATAAAAAAACAATTGGTCACCATATACGGTGGCTTTTAAAAGTAACAGGGTAGTTCAGATGAAAAATAACGCATGTTTACCCAACATGGCAAGCCCTATTTGTCCTATAATCGTGGCTATGGTGATTGCACAACACGATTGCCGACCGTGGCAGTCGTCAGAAACCGCCTACTAAATTTCACTAAGGATTTTTTCCGTGAATGACATCCTATTCTAAGCTTTTCCACGACAAGGCGGCTCACATTTACTTGAAAGGGAGCTCACTCCTTCGCATGAAAACAATTTCGAATCTACGCAATCTAAAGGAATGTATTCTATGCAGCCTTAAATTCAAGCGGGCCGAAATCCGGGAAGAAATCAGGTTTGGGGGCAGGTTTGGTCAATCCATACGGCTGAGCCCCTAAAAACCGACCTCAGAAAGTGGTGCCTCTGATATGTGGCCCCTTTCATTAACTCCTTGGAGACGTACATTAAGGTAAGCATACTCACCGCCAGGGGAGCACACGATAGACCAACACGCAACAGAAGAGCGTAGTGCAACAAATATCAACTTTTAAAAAGTTGAGCGGCTGCCGATGAACGCGCGGGTCTCAAGGCCTTGGAGCCGCTACACGTTCGTTGTCATCGTCCAAGGCTGAACGCACAAACCTAATCATGGAACCTAGTGTGGACACAATTTGCTATGTTTTAACACGCGCTCGGTTGGGTGTCAAATCAACCCCCGAAGGTTTTTCCAGAATGGTTTCCGAACGGCGCGGCGTAGCCACACCAAGTTTTAAACTGCAGACAATTGACTAGCTTTAATTGAAAGCTGTAGACAATTGAATAGCGACTGGTTTGGTATAACAAATTGAGATGTACCTCATGACGTCGCTGACCTATGGCGCTTCAGTCAGGTCATGGTTTCAGCGAGGTCAGCTTTTAGCGATTTGTTCAATCTGATGCAACAACGAGGTGTTTGACGTTAGTACACATACGTCTCTGAGATGCTTTCTGAGGCAGCACAAACACTGAATGAGCAAATTACGTTGGCCTTAAGTCAGGTATGAAGTTCAGACCAAGGTCAAACCCAACCTGTTTTATTACTCTAGGGTTCGCTGTATGGGATAGTTTCTGGTGCTTATTTCGAATTTATCGATTGCAGGAACACCATTATGCATCTTCCATGGGCTTTTTAGAGGTCAGAATAGGTCATTGACCTAAAATGACCCGGGTCAACATTTTGTTTTTGGAAACATACTGCCTAGCGTAATTTTTGTCTTGTATTCAAATGCAAAACTCAGAGCAGTTTTCTATGATTTTGGTCCCCATGACCCTTAAATAGGTCAAGCGAGGTCACTGACTTTAAATGAGCAAGTGACCTTTCGCTTTGAAACAGCTACTTATGTTCTGGGAGTGCTTTAGTGGTCAACCTGGATTCTGACTTCGTTTGACCTTATTCGACGCAAAGGTCATGACCTAGGAACCTCAAACTTTGACCTAATTGAGGTCACGTTTAGGTCAACACACCCTGTAAATTTGGTGTCTCTAGCTTTTTTAGTCCCCGAAATCTCCGGGGGTCATATTGACCCCCCCCCCCCCTACACCCCTCACCCAAGTGAAGGGTATCCAGTCGGCCACACGGGTGCGTGTTAAGTTAAGACAGCACTAATAGCCTTATTCTTTGTAGAAACTCAGGAGAATGGAAAGACAGATGCATTTATATCTTGGATGCATTCCTTTATCGAAACGAATATCAAATAATTCGTTTCAATGAAACCACGTAGCCAAAGTATCAATATTTCTGTCTTCCAATTCTCCTAGGTTACCCTACGAGGAATAAGGCTACTAGCACTGTCTTATCTATATGCATAATTTTATTCGCAATGCACTTAGTGAATGCAATGCACTACGTAAGTCTTAACTTGCTTTATTGTTAAGGTCGTCCAAATGTACGCAGTGGCACCCACCCACTGAATACGCTGTTCAATGCCCGCTGGCTTTCAAAACTAATTGTATTGAATAGCACGTCTTCGCAAGGCTGACCCGAACGCAGGCATACTGCTGTGTAACCAACACTCTTATCTCTCAGTCCTCTTACGAGCAGATGCATCAGTTAGCTTTATCAGACGTGTTTGTGGCACAGAGCCACCACGAAACAGCAAAAAGCTGCGCTTCTTAAAAGTCACGAGGTCACTGGGTGCGCCAGAGTCACCTCACAGTTAGAGATACCCAACACACCGCAATCTGCACAACGGTGTACCGACAGTTCAGTTTTTGTAAACTCGGCCAGGCTTGAAAAGCAGGTGGTGCCTGTGGTACGTATCACCGTAGAAGGATGGCAATTACAAAGGTGCTTTAATTTCACCACCATACAGTGAACTATCAAAAGGACTCCCTAAAAATGAACACAGGTAGGAAACGTCTCGCTTATCTGATGGGACTGGCGCTGCCTAAAATAAGATGCGCCGTGCTTCGTCATTGTTTTTGCGTTGTCGGCTTTCAATTCCCGGTTCATTTGTCACCCGGCGGTAGCTGTCTTGTCACACGCCACCCACCGGCCGTCCGGGTTTGTGCTGGTTTGAGCACGCCGGCGCGACCTCGGCACTACATCTATCCGCGTCATCCCCGCCCAATCCGATCCATCATCCCTCCGTCGGGCGACTGTGCCACGGCTGTCGAGCTGTTGCCTCCCGCCACGGCGAGCTGCCTCCTGCCACGGCCAGCTGCCTGCTGCCACGGCCAGCTGCCTGCCGCTACGGCCAGCTCCCTCCCGCCACGGCAGGCTGCCTTCCGACACGGCCAGCTGCCTGCCGCCACGGCCAGCTCCCTCCCGCCACGGCAGGCTGTCTCCTGCCACGGCGAGCTGCCTCCTGCCACGGCCAGCTGCCTGCCGCCACGGTTAGCTGCCGCTCACCACGGTCAGCTGCCTCCCGCCTCAGTCAGCTGCTTCCCACCACGGTCAGCTGTCTCCCGTCAGTCAGCTGCCTCCCACCACGGCCAGCTGCCTTCCGCTACGGCCAGCTCCCTCCCGCCACGGCAGGCTGCCTTCCGACACGGCCAGCTGTCTCCCGCCACGGCCAGCTGCCTTCCGCCACGGCCGGCTCTATATCTCCACAGTGAGCTCCCATCCAGCGCGGGGGCGGATGATCTTGATCGTCACCATCCGGCACTGATTTACCCGAGGCCGCAGTTCGGTCACATTCCACTCCGCCGTCGATCCGCTACGGCGTGTTGCCAGAGCCCCTGACGGCAGGCAGTCCGGCCGCTGGGTCGACCGCGCGGTGGGGAGAGGACAGCGGGGAGGTGCGACGCCTGGAGGTGGCCTCGGAGGGCGGGCCACTGGCGTTGCTGGCCGCTTGATGACAACTTAAGCGGATTCTGGTATGATACTCATATGTAATTGCACTTCTGCAACAGCATAGGGATGTGAACACGAGTGATTGGCAAAGCTATTTACATCGGAGCTGTTAACTTTTAGTGCATTTCTGACTTCATTTTGTGAGCTTGTTTGCATGTGAAAATGAACCGTCTTTTCAAAAAATTATGTATGGATGTGACAGCGTGTTTTACCTAGCTGGCACCAAAAGTGTATCCTCATGAAATGCACCAAGATGTTCCAAAAATAAAGATCTTTATAAGGTGGGATATTTACAGTGTTTGATCATTCAGAACAAAGGAAATGTGCAGTAAGGGCAAACACTTACATTGATGTTTTAGGACAACATTGCTTTTATGACCCATAAAGTAAGAATACGCGTATTGGCGGTTCTATGTTGCGTCGCCCGTATACCCGCTGCGCATAACGTGAGCTTCAAGCAGCAAGAGCCGTGACTGAAGACGATGCTGTAGTCAGGTTTCCGAGGGAAACAACTGCAGCTCTAATGGCCGCGTTCTCCACTTGTCCTGTTTGGAAGCTACAGCGGTGAGGCGAAAAGCAGTAGGTGACTTGGCGCAGAGTTGATCCAATGATATGCGGTCTGGACTATGCAGATGCATCGGTGATTACTCAGTTTCATGAAACGTAATGCCTGTGATTATAATCTTAATGCGCTAACCCAGCACTACAATGTTTTATCAATGAATACCAAGACGTCACACCGCAGCAAAACTCATTCTGCAAACCCTCAGATATAATGTTCATTCATCCCGCATGCAATGAGACCGCTTCTTTCAAAATATTAGCAGTCAATGTATCACCATCGCCGCCATCTTGCAGCGCTGCCATGCAGTGTTTTTACCGTGATCCAGAGCAGACCGCTCGGGGGGGGAGGGGGGGGGGGGGCTCGCCGCCCGGCCAGGGTCACCTCAATACTTTACATACCCTCTGCCCGCGGAGAGACACCCACGCGTATCGCGCACAGTTATTTGCCTGCGCTATCGCCGCGAAGGTTACTAAATTACCTTAGTGGTCTGTTTTTGCCTAGGCTCGTGTTGCCCAACGCTGTTGCCTCCCGCTCGCTCTCGGTGTTTGTCGCAGCTAATTACACGGCCGGGAACGGAACTAGGCTAACAAAGTCCGTCACAGAGTGCGTCAGATTATTCTACCCGCGAATTCAGTGCGAATGAGACAGGTGAGTCCATTCATCGGCGGGATTTCCGGAACAGCTCACAAACCATGAAGGAGCTGTCTTCGCCATCACCACAGCGACGTAGAGTAAAATGGGGACACTCGTCGCGCGCCAAATTTTAAGTTGTGGAGACGGCTTATCAGGGGAGGCAAGCTTTTACCTCTGCAGCATCAAAGCCAGCTTATGTCCTGAACAGGCGTCTACTTCATTTTCACCACTTGTTTCATCTAATCGCTTTTTAAACTATTCAGACGTCGCAATGTCGGCATTTGGGGGGAGGTCATCGTGCCAGGGGAGAAGTGGCCGATCACCGCACCACAGCTGAGGGAGACATTAATCACTATAAATGAGCCAGCATGCTTGGGTCGAGGATGAGAATTACCACCGGTGCCTATCCCGGTTACGTTTTCTCACGAGGACGCTTGAAGCAATAACGGCATATCTAGACTCGCAGCCACGCATATAAACCAACTTCGCTACAACGGAATGCAAGAAGGCGACAAGCCAGCAGTGGACGTGGAAAAAAAGAATACTGTATATAGCAATCTCGCTACGGAACTCAAGATGAAATAAACGACTCGTTTTCAGTTGACGCTCTTCCGCGGAGCAGTACAGGCTGTCAGAGCAGTAGGTGAAGTTGCACAAGGCTGCCCACTTCGGCCGCAGCCCGGGGTCGGTCTCTTGACTGGCGTGGTGACGCATTTGGGGTGTTCTTTTCAGAGAAAGCCCGTGCACCTTGTGCTGACCCGGCCTCGGCCACCCCTCCCCCCTCCCCCCCCCCCCCCCCCCCCTGAAGTCCAGCCAGGGCAAGTGAAACATCCAGCGGGCGCGATCTCTCTATCAAGCACTTGCATAAACATCGTGAGAGTGCGTAAACTGAGGGAGATTGCGTACAATGACCGTACATTGAAGTATGCAACATGCCGAGTGTTTCCGGACTGTTGCTGGCTTAAAGGAAGGCGACAAGCGTCGTAATAGTGAACATGCTGACCGCATTGCTGCAGGAACGTGGCCACAAAATACGACTCGCATTGCTGACGCTGAGTTGAAATCGCCCTGAGCGATGGCCTATACTGAGTTCTTCATCCGAACAAATGATGCAGCTTATGATGTACGAGCAGCGGCGGCTCCCACCTGATGAAGGAATATCCGATGTATCTCAAGGTGTAGCCGGCGAACGACACAAGGAGGACGTTGATGTGGCCGACCTTCCTGCAGATGGCGTCTGACCACCAGTTGAAGGGCAGCGATGCTAGGCCAGCCACCGTCATGGTCAGACCTGAAACGGAAGGTCAGGTCAGGTCGGCTCAGGCATCGCAGGTCAGAATTCAAGGCCACGCGGCGCCATGCAGAGCGTAATCATGCCACGCCGGGTGCGCTTACGCGACAGGGTCTACCGCAAAACGAGAGAACCAGTAGCACCTGATGCACTGAACCCGGACTCAGAGCGCTCACGACAGAGAAGCGAAGAGGGCGCGACAGCCGAGTGGTTAGCACCTTCGGCTCCCCGCTGGTTTCGGTTTCGAATCCCGAAAGAGCCCTGGCCTCTGAGCGCTAAGATGACCTCTGCAGTATGACACTCCACAGAAGTTTTTTTCCGACGATTGCGCTGCGTTCTCTCCAAAAAGCGACACCGATGCGGCCGCGCAGCGCACTCTGACGTCATCTTCAGCGTAGCTCTTCCCCATTCAGGTCTTGACACTTACACCGTTGGTTTACAAGTGGCGCCGATTCATGAATATTAACAAGCTGGGTGAGGCCAGCTGGCCGTGCTTCGTCGCTCACACCAAACTGGACACTCGAGATTGCACACGACGCTGCTTTGTACAAATGTTCGCACACGTGCTTTCGGTATGAGGTGAAGGTATGGTAGGCAGTTACGGTACATGCAGTATGCAAAGCTACCCATCGCCGCCATCTGGCAACATCGTGCAAAAGCACAAGGTGCTTGGAGGTAATCACCTTTGCGAACAAACGTGACCGAAAACAAGCTCGCAGAAAAAATAGATAAGTTGTGAGCTGTGACCGGTGCAACAAACTTTGAAGCGACCAGCGGGTAGAAAGACCACCGTACTACGGTCCGTTACATGGTATCTTTGGGATCAGTCCATTATGTCGGTACATCTAAAGATAGTACGTACCCATTAAATACGTTGGTGCCTGGAGACTCTTCAGGAAAACAAAGAGGAAGTTCTCCAAAAATCCCCACATGGATCCCAAAAGGGCGACAGCTAATATGAAAACGAGGGTCTCCGGGCGTTTCAGAATCTGAAACAGGACAACATGTTGATGAGAAGGTTGTCCCAACATGTGGACTGTACACACAACCATTTGGTATGAGGTTCAACGGCTACTTTCATTGCTACCCTGACAAAGGCTGGCATAACGGGCCTCATGCAGTGAATTAGAGAGAGAGAGAGAGGAGAAGAGAGCGAGAGAGAGAGGAGAGATGAGGAGAGAGAGAGACGAGAAAAAAAGACGAGAGAGAGAAGGAGAGAGAGAGAGCAAGAGAGAGAGAGAGAGAGAGAGAGAGAGGAGAGAGAGAGATCTGCATGTATACATATGTATATATATGAATCTTTATATATATATATATATATATATATATATATATATATATATGTGTGTGGTGTGTATATTCATATATGAATTTATATGCATTTATATATATATATATATATATATATATATATATATATATACACCATTTGGCCGAGGACACCACCTTCAAAACCCTCACCCACATTCCTGAAGATGAGATTCTATGGCGTGCACATGAACCAGTGTGTGCGCCCTTACATCCAAGATGGGTGCACGCGTGAGCACTAGTCTGCAGCCCTAATTTATATGCTCTTACGATCAACTTGGGTCCAACCAGACAGGCATCACCTTCACGTGGGTTCTAATAGCAACGGTCAGGGTCAAATGCATCGAGATCACCTATACATGCCGTGCCACCGATGCAGCGGCAGCACATACAGATTCTACTTTTCCCCACATTCCAAGGTTGGACAAGTCCAACTCATTGGGAAAGCTGGCCTGAGGTCACTGCGGGCCAACGCTGGGCAGAGGCCACGCCGTTCCACGGATTAGTCTGCCTGGTAACCACTTGTGCCACCCTAGTTTCAATGTCATCGGGGTACAATCTCTTTCGGTGTTATTTCGTATGTCGGCAACACAGAGGAGGTCCAATCCTACCTACCCGCTACTGGAGGAAGCATGGGGCCGCGAACGGCCGCTCCAGTGAGGGGAACGGTGGCTAGGTCCACGGGCGTGACTGGTAGGTCGTGGTCACAAATTTGCTAGGATGGTGCACATCGGCGTCGTTTTCGGTTTGCTTGACAGTGTGATGATTGAGGTCAGGTCAGGTCAAACTCGGAGGCGAAAAGGCTCGTGGCAGCTTCAGTAGATAGTTATTGGGCATATAGACGTAGACATAAAGACATCAGGCCAACAAAGAGTGACAAAGGCCCATCGAGGTCGACCTAACCCAGGTGCCGCACCCATCCTTGACTATATCTTACCACCTGACCTGCCTGAATGTAGCTATAGATGAGATCCTTAGGCAGATAGAACCTGTCCAAACGATGTTTAAATGTTGCTAGGGAGGGAATTCCCGCAACTTCGTTTGGCAGTCCGTTCCAATGATTCACTGCTCTTTGACTAAATGACACTTGCCTCTTCATAGTCCTATTCCTACCTTATGCTTATTGAAACTGGCTTCCTCTAAGTCTCGGCGTCTTTAACAGTGCTCCTTGTAGATCGACCATGTCTATCCCTCGCATAATCTTGAATACCTGTATTAGATCCCCTAAGTCTATAACATTTCGGTGAACACAAATTCAAGGCCTGAAGCCTTTCCTGATTTTTTAAGTTGCTAAACCTATTTATCATCGTAGCTGTTTTTCACTGCACTCTCTCAAGCCTATCTATATCTCTGTGGAAGCATGGGGATATATACACAATACTCTGGGCGTGGTTTGACATAACCTGAGTACAACTTTTGGACAGCATTCTTGCTCTTGTAATGGACATTGCTGTAATAAATCCCAGCATTCAAAGTGCCTTGCTCCTAGCAGCCCCACATGACTTTTTAGCTTTTAGGTCCCTGGAAATTATAACTCCTATCCGTCCTCAATCTGGTCCAACTTTCGGCCTCTCATCCTATAGGTAATATATCTCACTGTTTCGGCCAGGTAATCATAGCTGATTCAATGAGCCATCGCGTTTTCATCTTAGTGAGGCTTGTGCTGACACGTGCATGGCTTAATCTTTAAAACAAGCATATCACTTCTGGCAAGATCAGCCAGGTACCTAATACGAGTGAAGGAGTCAATAGCAACCGGCTCGATACGATTCACGCCAGCGCACCGAAGCGCGTCCGGAACCACGTGTCTGCGTGTAGACTGCCACACTAGGCGATACACTCTCACTACAAGGGTATATCGGGGAGAGCATTTCAAAGTCATTGTGGCACTCATGACGTCATAATAACGTTACACCAATCCTGCCATTTCATAAGTCATGCGTTGATCAAAATAAAAAATAGCATTGTTCAGGCGTTTATACCTAGCATCAGTGAGCGCGATTTCCATATATAACGGCCGCCAATTTACTCTCAATCAACGTTGTGCAGGGCATGATGAAGTGCTCAAACTATGACGCATTGAGGAGCATATTTACTGGACAGAGAATTGTGCTGTCTAGACCAGTGCTTTCCACTTTAAAAACGTACCAGTAGTTATAAATGAGCTTGTTTCGTCATATCTCATGCTTTAATATCTTCAAACGCGAACCATTCCTTTTAGTTCACCCCACTAGAAATGCCACCCAGTGTAACCTCATCAGTGTTTCAGCCCCAGCATACCTTGGTGACTTGACGGAAGTGGGCCTTTTCCGGCAGCGCCACCTTTAAGTTGCAGGCGTATAGAGTGACGACGGTGAAGACAACGAACAGGTCCATGGAGTAGAAGGCTGGGCCGTAATTCGTCTTGCCTGGAATCAACCACGTAGACAGCACATCAGTGCATGGCAGAAACATTGCAAGAGGACGTTGAGCACAAGTGATACAGATGCCAACGAAAGTAAAGGATTTCAGACCACTCAGACAAATGGATCTGGGCATAGCTGTGAGTCACGGTTTACGTGCAAATGTTCTTGCACAGCTGATTGGCATCTTAAAATTGATAAGGCTGATTTCGGGTAGGCGGTAAAAGTTGTCTTGTCCAAGTTTTGTATAAACCATACACCGGTAACAAACACCAAAGCAAGAGTTCAGCCTCAGGACATGGGTCCTTAGTCCGGGCGTACGTAGCCAGCCTGTTCATCAGGACCGCAACCTCTTCAGGTGCCAGCCTGTCCAGGTTTCCAGCTTGCATAACCATCCCTGTCCCGCCCACAGCAGTCCCAGTCCTGGACAGGCAGTCCCTAGCATGGCCAGCATTCTCAGCCTAGGCGTGCTCCCTCCCCCCCCCCCCCCCCCCCCCCCCCCCCCCCCCCCAGCACGGGATCGAGCAGTCCCCAGCATGGACAGTGCTCCCCAGCCGGAACATTGGTCCCAGCGTGGACGGTGGTCTCACCAGCCTGGACTTGGTCCAGCATGGACAGTGCTCCCCCAGCCTGGACATTGGTCCAGCGTGGAAGGCGGTCCCCAGCGTGGACAGTGCTCCCCAGCCTGGACATGGTCCCAGCGTGGAAGGGGTCCCCAGCGTGGACAGTGCTCCCCAGTCTGGACATTGGTCCCAGCGTGGACGGTGGTCCCCAGCGTGGACAGTGCTCCCCAGCCTGGACATTGGTCCCAGCGTGGACGGTGGTCCCCAGCCTGGACATTGGTCATAGCGTGGACGGTGGTCCCCAGCGTGGACAGTGGTCCCCAGCCTGGACATTGGTCCCAGCGTGGACAGTGGTCCCCAGCCTGGACATTGGTCCCAGCGTGGACAGTGCTCCCCAGCCTGGACATTGGTCCCAGCGTGGACGGTGGTCTCCAGCATAGATAGTGGTCCTCAGCATTGACAATGGTGCACAGCCTGAATAACAGCCCCTCAGCACGAGCAGTGGCTCCCATTATCCCCTTTGCATAAGGTACTAGGCGGTTATACAAATTGCTGCGAATGGCAAAACTCTAAGGCGTATCAAACTGTGGCGAAACTCGTGCTATCACAACCACAATTAAGCACAGCTAGGGTACTGGAGGCGTCTTTGCGCTTTTCACGTAACTGTTTATTCTACTGGCACCTGATGTCTCGCCGCATTCCACAGGCACCTAATCCTACAGTGCATGATTAGGTGCCTACAGTCATACAAAGCTGGATAAACAAGGGATGCAGCCATATGTTTGCCGCCAGACCTTGCAAAATAACCGGTTAAGTTTATTGTTGAGACAAGTTTATTTCGTCATCATGTACCGTTTCGTCATTTGTTGCGATTGAGCATTTGGTCCCATGAAACCAATCATACAATACAAGAACGGGTCTGGCGTTGAAGCTTATGGTCATTTTGATAGCCCAAACGATAAACCATTGGTGCCGCTCATGCGTACTCCATTATTCGAGAACTTCGGAGTTGCTACCAACTTACATTCCTGTATTGGTACCAATGGAAATTGATTTGGTTCCAATTACATCCCAATTAAATTTGGTAAAAATTGCCATGTCTAATCAACATGGGTGTTTTACAATTGCATGAGATTTTAAACGTAAATGACAGCTTGAAGATCATTCAGTGTAGTTGACAGTTCTGTCCTCCGTAAGACCTAGACCACACTAGTTTCTGAGCTACGCACCCGCGAAGATGTGCTGCCTATTCCGTGCAGACCATTTCAATGCCATCTAGGCATGCATGACGTCACAGAAACGTCATTCAAATCATATCATCCCACTGGCCATGCCAGATTCAAGGACAAGAAGAATGTAATCGTCCAGTCGCTCACATCTAACATTCGCGAACACGATTTCTAGACATAACGATCATCAATTGCCTGTCAGTCAATGTAGTGCAAGCTGTGCAAGGTTCAAACACGAATCATGCTTTTTGTTACATGGGACAAAAAGCTGGACATGGCTGCCAGTCATTACGGCAATAAGACTTGCAATCGAATAACTCAAGAATGCCGTCATAACAAAGTATGTGAATGCAAGTAAAACGCCTTGAAATTATGGATAAATGTGCAGCAATACCACGAGAAAGGGCCAAAACACTAGAGCAATATTTTCCAACACTAGAGCAATAGTATATCAATAGTTTGCAAGTAAACTCATTCCATCAAACTTGCTGCTTGTTTCGATAACTTCAAATCATTCTTTTTCACATTGCTGGGTTCAAAAGAGACTGTCGATTTCGGCCAACACGTTCGTGGAAGATACAGCCGCTTGGCCACGGCCCAGTTCATTTGCTGTGCGTGGACAGGTCACCCTTCTTTATAAACCAATTCGGCCGGTTTTTTACGACTAGTTTACAAACTTCTTATACTTAAAGCCTTGTGGAGGATATATTTTATGTTTCATGTTGGTCCAAAACGGCACAGGGGGGTGGGGGCATAAAATAACCTGGGAAGTGGAAATAGGAGTGAATCTAGGGGAGTAGAGGTGCACAAGCCCGCGAATTTGGCGGACGTTTTTCAAACGCAGCGCACAGAATGCTTGAAAACCTAACCAACCAGCATAGCAAAATGCTTCGATGCTTACCATGCCACAACTTGTTACGGTGTAAGTGTTGCGGTGCATAGTGTGTCGCTTCAGCTTTATCGATGGCAAAACGAGTTTGAAGCTTGTGACCGTGTGAGAAGGAGGATGGTGGCTCCATCACAGAGGTACGCACGATGTGACTATAAAGGTAGCAAGTTTCAAGGTTGGACTTTGGAACTATAAACGGTATATGACATATTTACATAGTGGCGGAGCCGTCGTTCTTTTAAATGTTGCTTTTGGAATTGGTGGCAGGTGGCGCACCTAGGTGCAAGCCACTGCTAGTGAGTCATGAATTATCAATCATTTTAGATGCACTAACATTTCGGAAAGCGGCGCTGGTGGGCGCGATCTGTGGCTGCTGGGCGGCCTAGTTGGGCACTTTGTGTTGCCTCGCTTGTTATGAGCACATGAGCAAATGTTTTGACGTCGAATAACTTGCGCCATGAATGAGCCTGGCGTGTGGTTTCAATCGGCATGGTTGTGCTCCGTACGTTAGGCTTGAAGATAGCTAGTTATATTTTTAGGAAGGTATATGATTTAGAATATGTCATAAGCTTAGAAAATATGACATCTTTAGAATGTCTTAATCTATTCGGCTGTGTTATCACCATATCTTAGTCTAAGATCAGATAGCAAATTGAGAAAAGCTTCAGTGAGCTATCCTGATCTTTTTTGCATTCGTCCTTTGCATTCAGATGATAAGACCGCTAAAATGCACACCCGCGTTGTTAGCACTTCTTGAAAATGATGAGAAAAGATACACGAGACGCACGGAGACAATGGTTATTGTTGAATCTTGCTTTGAATGACACAAATAATGGTGAGACAGATGGCTAATCGCGGGTTTCTTGAAGGAGAGAGCTCGGGGAGCTTGTGCACCTCTGTAGGAGAAGTAAGAGACTCAAGATTTGTGGAATAAACACAATAAGCGTCTCACAGACCATCCCGATGTCAAGAACTAAAATATAACGGACTCGGGAGATCCCTACGCTATTTGCCTTGTGCATAAGGGTGTAGACATGTGATTATGCGCTCGTTTTGGTTGCCCTTGACTATGAGGGTTGCGCAGAGATGCTGCAGAGCACACTTCAATCTCATGCCGTTTGTCCACCAACCAATGACATTGGCGCGCGCACGGCACACGCATCGTTTGGACGGTGCCTAGATTTAGTGCCAAACTGCCATATTTGCCACTGCAGTGCGATCGCTATGAGGACAGCGATCTCGGTGCTGTCATATTGAAGGCCTCTACAGCCCTGAGATGTTTACACGGTGCGGATTGGTTGACGGATGTGGCGTGTAATGTAACCTCAACGCTAAATGGCTGCCTTAGATGCAGTATCGTGTAGGGCGTGCGGACACATTATTTTCAGATCCCGAAACTTGCAGAGCTCGCGCGAAGCGGCCGTACGCCTGTGTGTGTGCAGCAGATATATTCGATTGTAAATGCCAGGAGTAGGCTGAGCTGTTGCTACGAAGGTACTGCTAAGCTAAAGGCATCTGCAAACGACGTGGTAAGTTGAAGCTTTGCGATTTATGGGCCCATCATTCCGTTCAAAACACTCTAACGCCGGTCAAAGGGCATGCTTAGTTTGATTTAGTTTCGCGTCAAACTAGCAACATTCACCATATGCCGTCCAAACGGGATTAAGTGACAGCTTACCAGGCGTGCTCACTAAGTCGATGATGACACCGACGAGTGGCGGAACGATGATGGTGGCAGCAATTGCCGTCACGCGCTGGCGGCCAAAGTTCTGCCCTGGCGTCTTGTGCTGCCTCACCAACGCGAGGTTAGTTGCGTCCAGCAGCGTGAAGGACGGCGCCATGAAGAACACGCCCACCATCCGCAGTGCGAAGTACACCCAGAACGTGGTCCGGCTGGAGGCTGGCAGGCCGGCGCTGGGCTGGCACTCGAGCTGGCACTGCGGCGGGCAGCGCAGTGCCGCCAGCGTCGGCAGCGCCAGCTCCGAGCCGTTGCCGGTGAGACGTGCCGGCAGCAGACAGCCGTCGCCGTCGAGCGGCAGGCTGAGGCGCGCGCCGGGCGCCGCCGTCTGGCTGGCGTCGCCGGCGCACGCCTGCAGCGCCGCCTCGCCGTCCGGACAGATGAGGCGGCAGTCCTGGCTGCGTGACAGACTTCCGCAGTTCGGCGGCGGCCAGTCGGCACAGCCCAGTGTGCTCTGGTTGGGTGAGGCGGCTAGCGCGCGCGGCGTCGTCAGTGGGCTCGGCGGCACGAAGAGGAGCGCCTGGTGGACTACGCATTGTAGGATAACGCAGACTACGTAAAGCTCCCGGATTCGCCCCGTCCGGTCAGCCATATACCCTGCGCACACAGGGACAGCGCAGATCAGCGGCGACGCATTCAGGTCAGCGGTGGCACACACAGGTAGCACAGATCAGCAGCGGCGCACAAAGACAACACAGGTCAGCAGCGGCGTGCACAGAGACAGCACAGATCAACAGTGACGCACACAGACAGCGCAGACCATCATCAGCGTACACAGATACAGCACAGGTCAGCAGCGGCGCAAACAGGGACAGCACAGGTCAGCAGCAGCACAAACGGAGACAGCAAAGGTCAGCAGCGGCGCACACAGACAGCACAGATCAGCAACGGCGTGCACAGACAGCACAGATTAGCATCGGCGCACACAGATGAAGCACAGATCAGCAGCGACACACACAGGCAGCACAGACCAGAAGCGGCGCACACAGAGACAGCGCAGATCAGCAGCGGCGCAAACAGGGACAGCGCAGGTAAGCAGCGACACACACAGAGGCGGCACAGGTCAGCAGCGGCGCACACAGAGGCGGCGCAGGTCGGCAGAGTCGCACACAGAGGCAGCATAGGTCAGTAGCAGCACACAGGGATATCACAGGTCAGCAGCGGCGCACACAGACAGCACAGATCACCAGCGGACACACAGGGGCAGCACAGGTCAGCAGCGGCATGCACAGAGACAGCGCAGGTCAGCAGCGGCGCACACAGGGACAGCGGTGAATCAGAGGGACTCAGCATTGTCAAACGCATGCACACGCGCTCCGGTTAAAGCGAGAGAATGCATATAATATTACATAGGCACGCTGAGCGTTCTTGAGACGGCCAAGGCATTTCAAATTCGACGGTAGTCTGGCTGGCAGTATCTGAGAGGCAAAAATGTTTCTTGGCAGAGCAAAGGCCAACGGACAGGTGCTGACGTGCAAAAGAAACGGGGCTTTTAACCCAATTGGATGCGTTGTGTTCATACGTGACTAGGGTTGCACTGTGATCGGGCCCCAGGCGTGGAAGCAGTTTAGCTATCCCTCCGCGAGGACAGCTTATCTTCTCGTCTACTTGCCAACCGTACACCTAACTCTCGTCGATAATTGCTCGACCGATTTTGTTCTATCTTCTCCTGATTCACCTTTCACCGAGCATTTCCCGGACAATCTTCGCTTCGGCTCATCACTTGCATCTGCTAACAGCTCACTAAGTACTACCTGGCCAATCTCTTCACTGTTGATCCCTTCCCCATGCTCACCACTGACCGATCACAGCGGCGCCGACCCTCCCATCGCACCAGCTCACACCCACTGATCACAGCGGCGCCGACCCTCTCACCGCATCAGCTCACATTCACCGATCACAGCGGCGCCGACCCTCTCACCTCTCACCGCACCAGCTCACACTCACCGATCACAGCGGCGCCAACCCTCCCACCTCTCACCGCACCAGCTCGCACTCACCGATTACAGCGACGCCAACCCTCTCACCGCACCAGCTCACACTCACCGATCACAGCGGCGCCATCCCTCTCACCGCACCAGCTCACACTCACCGATTACAGGGGGTCCGAGGAAGGAGGCGACCGGCATGAAGACGTAAACCTGCGCCACGTCGGCGTACGTCAGGCCCAGGTCCGTCATGTGCAGCGTCATCAGCGGCAGGATCGAGACGCCGCCTGGAGGCAGAGGGGAGACAGAGGGTGTCGCGCGTCGTTGCAGACGCGGCAGATGGCTCGTAGGCGCTATCCTTCGGCACCAGAGGTGGCCGACGTGCTCGGTTAGAATCCCGCTGTGATATGAGTGGAGGCGCTTTGAACAGCTTTGACGTGATTATTTTGAGATCAAACCCTTTCTGTCAATGTAGATATGCATTTGGTAGAATGTAGTGAGGATATGTGACAACGATTTTTATATTTGTGTATTTTGGCGGAAGTTCTGAACACAAATTAATGCCATGTATACGAGATTTAGTGGCAATGCATAAAACGCTGTTTGTGAACAGCCCCCAAAATGCAATGACCTGCTGCAGACATCTTCGACTAAATAAACGAAAACCCAAGCAGAGCGAGGAGGTGGAATCCGCCCCTGCCTGTAAGCTGTTTAACATAGAATGTTCGTCAGGTACGTAGCGGCGTCTCGAGCCACAGCCACCATGTTTTTCTAAGAAAAACGCCAGCGGTAGCCGTACACGGTTCGCAGACGGCACTCCAAGCCGAGCACAGTCGTCATAGCCGCGTAGACTGCACCGCAGCATGCGCTCATGCACGACGCGGTGCGGCAGCCCATACAGGGCAGGTGAGAAGTGTCATTACCTGGAGATGCAGCGACAGCGCGCAAACATCGCACCAGCATCGCGCGAGCAGTGCACGAGCTGTCAGGCAAATGCATACAGAGTCGGGATACCCGATCACATTAAATTTGATATGCCCATATTTGGGTGCCGCTAGAAAAGGCTGGCAATACGCCTGTTTGAATCTGCATGCACGGTGAGAGCAGGTTCTGCCAGAGATCCGCGGACGCTGCTGCATAGCCAACAGGACACGGACCCAACTAAGTTCGAGGTGCTTTGAGACGTCCAAAAGCGAGGAAGCGCGTCCAACGCTGTAGAAAAAAGACATCTGTATGACATCACCTGATATGGTTGCTATGGGTACCGGCCATACGTATAACGCAACAGATATGCTATGTATTTGTTCCTTACTCACACGCGTTTATTGCACACATTCCAGCTTACACAACGCGCAAACAAAATAACTAACTGCTGGAAAACCACCATGTTACATTGTGCCTGCAGAACAGTAACAGTTATTGCGTCAGAAAACAATAACCAACATGATTCTGAACACGGCACCGAACAGGTGTGCTGCCAAGGGCGGCCGCCCGTAATATGCTGTGGTCGAGACGTCACATAACAAAAGGCAATTGATGATTCTTAGCCTTCATCGGTATTAACCACAGTAAATCAAGTCAACCTAAGTCAACCACAATAATTTAAGCTCTTACCTTCCACATGAACATCAATGTCTTATGTTACGACATCTGCTTTAATTTTTATCAAAGTGGTCTGCTGAATTGGTTGGTATGCAGCACCCGTGTTTTCCATTACTGAAACTGGAAGAATTTAGTGTGTACGAAAGATACGGGGGAGAGAAAAGCTTGCCGGTAGCTGTCCAAAGCAGGATAAGGCATACTCTTTAATGGTATATGCCTAAGTAATCATTAACATGCATATAACACTATATATATATATATATATATATATATATATATATATATATATATATATAGTGTGTGTGTGTGTGTATATATATATACATCGTATGTGGGCACGCGCGCAGCCGTGTGTGTGTGTGGTGTGGTGTGTGTGTGTGTGTGTGTGTGTGTGTGTGTGTGTGTGTGTGTGTGTGTGTGTGTGTGTGTGTGTGTGTGTGTGTGTGTGTGTGTGTGTGTGTGTGTGTGTGTGTGTGTGTGTGTGTGTGTGTGTGGTGTATGTGTGTGTGTGCAGTGTGTGTAAATAAATGAGGCTTGTTGTTTGCGAGTTCACCTGGGTTCCCATTTGGTGCTTTCCTTTGGTGACTTGCCGTAGTACCATTGATCACCAGTAGAAAGGAGCTTAAAAGTTGGTGTCTTTGATCAATATAGGCCAGAATTCAAAGACAAACCTCGAAATGTTTCCTTTGCAGTGTTTTCGTCAGATAACTATCAAACTAGAGAAGTAGTTCACATATAGTGCGACCAATTTTGAAAATACAACACCGCGCATCCGTGGTTACACACAGTGAGCGATATTCGATACAAGACGTGATTTTCCTTAACAAAAATCAAGCCAGACACGGACATGAAATTGAAATGCAGGGACGCCTCTATGCGAGCTCATTTGCGTCAGCTTATAAGGTATCTGGGCCATTCGGTTCAATAAAGGTCGAACAACGCATTAATCCTGATTTGTCTCTAAAGTGCCCTCACAGCTTTCGCTGTAACCGCCTTTACCTTTTGTCCACCTTTTCAAAGCAAAAGATCACTGGTGTTCAGATCAGGTCAACGATCCCATTTTAAGCTCAGAAGGTCAGGGTGACCAAAATCGTTGAAATTAAAAGGCCATGAGAACTAAACGTCCTAAACTACCCAAAGTTGCAACTTCTCAAGTGATCAAGCGGTTTGGTAAAGCCTAGCAGAAGCTCTGGACCTCGCCCGCATCGGATGGCTACTGATCCTTTTCCGTCGATATAAGCCCGGCGGACATGATGCACGCGGCCGAATCGCAGCGATCTGCAGTGATTTCCTCGGAGTTCCGCTCCTCTGGGTGCGGGACTACTTTCTTGAAGAGGCGCTCGCCAGGGCCAGATCAGGCCAGGCCTCAAGCGCCAGGGCCAAATCAGGTCAGACGTAAGGCGTCAGGGTCCTGTCAGGTCAGACGTCTGGAGCCAGGATCAGGTTAGGTCAGGTGTTAGGCGCCAGGGCCGGGTCAGGTCAGGCCTCAAACGCCAGAGCCAGATCAGGTCAGACGTAAGGCGTCAGGGTAGGGTCAGGCCAGTTGTTAGGCGCCAGGTTCAGGTCAGGTCAGGCGTCAGGCGCCGGATGCAGGCGTGCAGGGTCCGCGAGATTATTGTTCTAGAGTCGGTGGTTCTATTCGATCACCTCTCCTGAATGATTCCAAGACGGCAGATTCAGCGCCAGTCCTTCCCCGAAGCAAACAACCAGGGGTTCTTCCGATTCTTGGTCAAGCTCTGGGGTCGTTCTCTCTGATCTGACCTAAGAGTCAATTGATTGGTTCGAAGATACCGTGCGCGAATGAGCCACACGGTACCAGATCAGCCCCGCAGTCCGGATCAGTCCCTCCCACGGTACCGGGCCCGGGTCAGCCCTCCCCCTCCCGGTGCCGGGCCCGGGTCAGCCCCCCCCCCTCCCCTTATCCGGTACCGGATCAGCCCGGCAGTCCGGGTCAGCCCTCCCCTGTGCTGGGTTCGGGTCAGCTCCCTACACATTCTCCGGTGCCGGGTCAGTCCCTCCCCCGTATCGGGCTCGGGTCAGCCCCCTACCCATTCTCCGGCGCCGGGTCAGCCCCGCGGTCCGGGTCAGTACATACCCCGTACCGGGTTCGGGTCAGCCCCCCCCCCCCCTCATTCCCCGGTACCGAGTCAGCCCCTTCCCCCCGTACCGGGCCCGGGTCAGGTCCCCCCCTCTCCATTATCCGGTACCGGGTCAGCCCCGCAGTCCGCGTCAGCTCCCCTTCCTTCTCCGGTGCCGGGTCAGCCCCCTCCCCATTCTCCGGTGCCGGGACAGCCCCGCTATCCTGCTGAGGCTTCGAGACAGTCGTTGCCGGCTGTGTGCGTGTGGACGACGATCAGGTCGCGCGTCCCGGGCTGGCCGTGGCGACCGTCGACTCACCGATACGTCTTGGCGTTCTCTTCCGTCCCAGCCCGCTTAACGATGAAAGAGCCTCGTGTCACGTCACCGACCCCCGGGGTTCTGCAGGGAGGTGTCGAATTGGTGGACCAAACTTAAACCCAACTTAAGATTGTTCTCCTAAATTTTGGAATAACGTGACCTTCGATGATTCGTGTCTTTTTGTGCCAAGGCTGCTCGAGTAGTGTCCAAATTGCTTGACACTAAATCGAGCTTGAATGCACGCGATGAATATTTCACTGTATGTTGAAATGAGTAACTGAACTTCCTTGCACTTTGATCAACTGGAGGCTCTTGTGCGCAATATGACACCCTGTTTCCACTTGATGGCAACATTATGCGTCTTTCAGAAATCAGTCAGCCTAAGTGCTAAGATGGGTGCAATTGCAACGAAGCAATGTGCAATAACAGCTTTGCATAAGCTCACCAAATTTGTCATGGCTCCAGTACCCGAACTAGCACATGAACTTTTTTTTCTCCAAGGTGTTCAGTTGAATGGTTGATAGCTAATATAAACTTGATAGGTTTACCCCGAAAGATTCAGAAGTCGTCCGGTGATACGGATGAGCCTGCTTATATCGCTTACGCGGACGCTGGTTCGTATGTGATCCCATGGTAAAAGTCAGAAACACACGAGCCGGCCAAAATTGTACCTGTACAGATGCTTGTATCTGTTGTCCGTGTAATGACACCCGTGGGTGTAGAATACAGTAAGGCAGGTCTGGTGGTATTCACCATCTAGTCGCATTTACACAAATTTGTCATGTTTTGCATCGCAAGATAACCAAACTGATAGTATTTCCCGCTCGCGTCTCTCGGCTTTCTCCGTTTATTGCTAGGTCCCAATAAGTCCCTGACAGATTTTTTGCTCTCTGTTTTGTGTTATCTTAAAAAACAGCCAAAATTCTACCGCCAACGTGTGTCTCTTTAACATTAGGCATCAATCACCTGCGTTAAGGTTACCCATGTCCCCTTCGGGTTTTTCCTCCAACGATTAATGGAAAATATGCAAACTATGCATCTTTAATCAGGAATTATGCAGTGGGTTCAAAGTACATTTGCTTGTCAGGCTGCGCCATGCTTGTCTCTGTAGGAATGCTGAAGAGCTGGCGGTTGCCTTCGCTGTCAGTCATCGTGAGATGAAATCATGAATATGATGATTAAGAAAGTGTGCTTTAATATAATCGCATTCATACTTGATCGGTGTACAAGTACACACTCTGATGTCGCACAGTAATTGTGCTATTCTACAAAAACTGATCTGTTCAATAAGCTCGCTTCGCTGGACACCTTCATCCAAATCTTGCGAGGTCAGATCTGCAGAAATTGCCGAATGGTATCACTTATGGCACAGCTGAAGTTGCTGCTTAACTAGCTTGCTATGAACGATTTACATGTTCTGAATAAGTAAATGGTTGTACGTCGAGATATTGCACCCTTTTAAAGTTGTTCTAGTTGTGCGAGGCTTTGATATGGAGATGAGCTCTGTGAAAAACGAATGCACCGTAGGGCTGCTTTCATTTACGATAGGGCGACAGATCCATAACGTAAGAGTAGAGTACGACGCACAAAATGTGACTGTGCTTCAACCATTTGAGTCTTGTTTGCAGGCTGCGTTTTGAAGTTATCGTTTCAGGGAAGAACAAACGACTTGCACGCAAATAACTGAAAGACGTCGGTGCCTTCACCATGTGACCCAATAAGCCATAAATCCCATGTATTCCAGGTTAGGTACACCGCGCCACAATCTTTCCTTGTGCTTGTCATAGCATCTTGACGAACTTTACTGATCACGAAGTGAACAGCACTGATTATAGAGCCGCGCAGTGTGCACACGGCTGTTACCACTGGTGCAGGGTGATTCATGTCTCTACCATTTTGCCAAACTGAAATCTTATTTTCAATATTTTTCATGGAATGCACGTTCTTCGCATCTCCAGTCACAACATGGATAATTGATATCAGAAGCCTCAGCCGTGTGAGCTCTCCGTGTGATCTCCATGCGACACGGAAAGATTACAAGGAGGGCATCTATGAACAGCAAGATCAAATCTTGTCGTTCAAACGATCGATAAAAACGGTCGTCCAGCTCATTTCAACATTTGTGCAATCAAGTCTCTGCGCGCTTAGATCTTAAGTGTGTAAATAATCTTTTCCGCGACACATTGGACGCCCTGAGCTCATGACCGCCTTACGGCCCATTCCCACCAATGGGACGCTTTATCAGACTATGCCCTTTCCGCCGTGCTGCGAGAGCTTTTTTTGTCGTGTTTCCTTGCTATGTAATGTCGTGTTAAGTCTCGCCGCGGAGTGGACACTTGCATCTCCACTTGTTATTACAGTAAAACGCAGTAAAGTATCCTTGTCACAAAGCCTGGCGCTTTTACGTTACGCGCCACGAAACGTCACATCACCGTGCTTGCTGGAATGCCACGTCGAAAATTAAGTTTCGAATATGTGGCTGCATTAGATCTATCGTGCATAGCACCAATCATCTATTACTGAACGAATAGGAAAATGGCCGAATTCATGTTATGAATGCCTCCGCAATTAGGCTGATGCCTGTTGATGTTCATGACTGATGACAATAAGAAAAACAAAGGAGGCTTGCTGCAGCAATCCTTTTTTCCCGTCACCATTTTTTAAATACCAGCCCTCAGTACAGTTCATCGTTATGTCCAGTGCTCAGTTCTCTTCACCGACGAAAACTGAAGGATGAAGCCGCACCCGAAACGCAGACATCTCCAAATGCGAGAATGTGATCGATGATTCTTTTGTCATTCATATGAGACCATGACCTTCAAGTATCAACAGATCAGCTCCAGTTCGCCTATTGTTCACTCGCTCATGTCCAGCGCCCCCTGGTTTAAGCTGTGGACATTTCTTTCTGAACTTGTCATGTTTGATATTCTTGTCGCGGAACCATGACAATAACTAAGTATGTGGGTCATCGCAGCTGGTATCAGTCACATTGCGTAACGTTTCAAACACCAAAACAAATCCCCACACAAACCTGACCGCCACCGCCATAAACCAAACTTTCTTTTTTAAGTCAATTTCACGCCGGCTATGATTCTCATCGCATCGCAATCGAAAATTATGACTTGGCTCCCGTTATCCTCAAGAGGCAGACTGCGTTGGCACATCCTGGCCCACAGCCACACCTGCCGACCGACCTGAGGTCACCCAGCTGGGGACCACACCCGTGAGGGGGGGGGGCTGTCCGTGGGGGGGAGCACGACAGAGCGTGACGTCACTGTGTCCCCACGTCTACACGGCCGCGCCTCAGAGCAGAGAGTTGGCGCATCGGAACTCCTAAGAAACCAATCCACAGTGAGGGCCTTAGATTTGTCCGGAACTGGCTACAATATCACATATTGCAGTATTGCATATCATGTATCGTTTGCATTCACAAAACTTTGTGTAGCGGACGAAAAAGGGGACCCTGCATGTAAACTGACGCGGCCGGTTGTGTTATACCGTTTTTTAGGGAGGGGAAGGGTTCTATGACAGGGAATTCATTTAAGTAGTAGTAGTTCACGCATAGGGTCAAATTCAAGATTAAGAACAGAGTCAGAGGTCGAAGACAGTTACGAAAAGCGAAAACCATCTCTATTGATCCATATGCGTCGTTCGTTGTCTTTTCGTGCTTATTGTGAGCAATGTCACTTACAGAATCTGGAGATATTATGTGCCATAATTAGATACACATGTCCTACATAAACAACGCATGAATGAACCACAGAAGACGGTTTTTGGTCGGTTTTGGTATGTTTAGTGAGCTTTAATCCTCATGCTTTTTATAAGAGACCTTGCAATGCCAACTACCGCGAATGTTTGCCGGAAGTCCTCTATGCGACTAGTTGTGTATAGCAAGGAGAACCAAAATAGCTTCATTGCTACTTGTGCAATTTTGCGCATTTCTCATTGTTCAAGATGGCGACGGTCCCATCTTGAATATTGGTCCAGTTTCATGGTTTTATCTCGACGAATTTGAGGCTCATGTGATATATTTTTTTTAGAACCTTCGACGGCAGGGAGCCCATTTTGCAGCCACATTTAATGCATCGTGTCAAATTCAAGATTAAATTGAAAGTCAAAGTCATTGGTCAAACTTGATCGTTAATCACCAAAATTCCTTCCACTATTTGATACATGTCGTTTGTTGTCTTCTCATACTTACAGCAAGGATACAGTGTGCTGCAGCTGCATTTGTTACAAATTGATGACCATATGTTACATATATGATCATACATATGTTACAACATGTTACAAAAATGATCATATGTTACATGCACGACGCGCGTATTGAAGAGGATTGTAACACTAAGATAGACATGCAATATTATTGAATGTACTCAAGTGCCCGTTCAGAAACTCGTCGCTTCCAAGTGATACGCGATGAGTGGCAAACAACTCTGCCAGGATGTGATACCTTAGCTCACAGATCATGCTGCTGTAGCTATATATCGATGAGCAGAAACAAGGAGACAAGAAGATCTCAGATGACTCACATCTCAATTCCCCAAAAGTTGCTGAAGTTCCGCTATAATGACTTTGATGTGAGGCGAGACTGTCTGCTGTCTATGAATCCGTATAAGGCGAAAGACAGCTAGTCTCACGCAGCTGCGTACAGGTCAAGCAGTGCAAAACCGTAAATAAGACAGTCAAATCACATTTACGTGGCAGTTGAAGAATTTCTGGGGCTAAAGCGATAGCGCTCATGCTCAGTGCTCAGCTCAGCGGTGAGCAAGCTCTATCCTGCTGACGCTTAATACCATGTCCCTTGTTACAGTCGCTTCTGCGCTGTTCCCATGCACCGCGCTCCACCAAAGAGCCTGCCCACGTCCTTCCGGTCGAATACTCTCGGGTTGACTTCTGGTAGTCACTCAGCTTCTGGGAACTGGTTGCCATGTAGAAAATATGCAGCAGCACGGCGATAATGAGGCGGTTTGCCATTACAGCCCTGTCCCTGATCTTTCTGTTCGTTCTGCTTGTGATGCCGCTACTAAATGCTGCGCTCATAGCGACGCTCGCAACAGATTCTCCATCAATGCCCCCATACAGCCTAAGACACTTGTGGAAGTGTGTGTTATGTCCATGTGATGTATGCCGGTGCATCATGAGTGTGCGTCTTGCCTGTGTGATTCAAGTATGAGGTTGGTCCGGCGCTGGCTGTCGTTGAATTAGACTAGGTATGCAGTCCGATTCAAGTGGAAGACAGCGGTGAGATATGTGGCTGCACCCCGAGAACAATGAGAGTCCTTTTGAGACATACAAGCGTAGAAAAAAAGGGTGTCTGGCTGTCAGGCGGCGAGTGGACCGTCGGCCCGAACACCATCAGCGCCCTAGGTTCCATGGAAGAGCCCACCACCAGTCCGAACACCATCATTGCCTTAGACTTCAGGGAAGAGCCCGCCACCAATCGGTCTTGCTGAGCATTTAAACCCGTCCACTCGGTCGACTTTTCAGTCTTTTAGACTTCCGATGTCGCGTTTCATTGCGTTTCTTCGCTTTTTTCATTTTCATTCGCGAGTGTCAGGTGTCAGGACCCGAAGTCCTACTCAGCCTGTCAGCCTGTCAGCCTGTCAGCGTCCTACGTCAGCGCAGGCGGCGTCCGATGTTGAACATTGGGTGGTCAACGATAACTGGATGAAGGTGAGCGGAGCAGAGGAACGGCAAACGACGCCTGGTGAGCCTCACTTGACAACCGGAGGCATCTGAGGGAGCAAACTAGGTGGAGGAGCAACTTGGAGCAAACCAGGAAAACAATTATGGAAAGCTTAGCACAAAGTTTCGTGTCTGTTACCACACATGACCATGACGCTACAGCTGACGAACAAAACGTGTGTATCCGTGTGTATCGTGTGTCCTCGCCCACTACACTCTTCAAACTCAAACCCAAGTGCTGTTTGCCTGTGCCCACTTGCCTGCGTGGCTTAGTGTGCTGTGCGGCTTAGGGTGCGGTTTGCTATCTGAGGCGCATGCCTTTTTGGTAGGCACTGTGCATGCCACTCCTAAATTACCGATTTCAGAATCTGCTGTCGTTGCCGTTTGCCGTTCCTCTGCACCGCTCACCTTCATCCAGTTATCGTTGACCACCCAATGTTCAACATCGGACGCCGCCTGCGCTGACCTAGCGGATCCTGACACCTGACACTGACACCTGACACCTGACACTCGCGAATGAAAATGAAAAATGGACTAGCTGTGTCCTGCCTGACCGACAACCCGGTGCCTCACCTGATAAGCCTTGACAAGCCTCACATCCGCCCGCAAATCCCTTTGCACGCTTACCGTATCCTGTCACAATGATCCATATCGTTCGAAATTGCCGTTCATTTTTGGTTTCGTTTTGCTCTTCAGCTGTAACGTCATGGTCATGTGGGGTAACAGACACGAAACTTTGAGCTAAGCTTTCCACAATTGTTTCCCTGGTTTGCCCCAAGCGTTCATTAGCCGGAAAGAAATCGGACAGCTCAATTTTCAATTTCGTTGTTTCAATTTTATTTTCATGTCGCGTTTCATTGCTGACTGAACCTGACGGCACTGGACTGAATCCGCGACTCTTCAGCGGACAGAGCCTTTGTCAGAAGATGAGGCGCGTTCAGATTGAGTGACCCCTAGCTGCGCCGCAGCTGCATAGCCTGGTAGATGGGTCGTAAAGGAGACACCTCAATGTCGCCGTTCTGCTGCAGAGGCTGTACTCGAAAGGCGCCACGTCATACCAGGAGCTGAGGGACTGCCCGGAGTCAGCCGAAGAGCGCCTGGCCCGACGCATGGTAGTGAAATGCCTCTTCAAGCCTTCAAGCTCCGCCCTCCTGCGCGGAGGGCGGAGCGACACTTCCTCCTTCAGCAGCACTGTCTCCAGGCAATGCCGCCGTGTTTCTTCAGGTCAGTTATCCTCGCTAACTGAGATGGCATGTGAGACAGATGAAGCACATGCCCCAGCCTGCCAGAGGGGAGTTACTGGGGGGCGCGCACGCCTGGCGGCACTCGGACAGCGAGACCGCAAAGTCAGGAGATCAGATGTTGGATGACCTCGGTCAGCTGCTGTACCGTGCCGTTTGGCCGGTTCCTGGGACCGCAGAAGGCATGAACAAAATCTTGGAGACTTGACTGGCCCACCAGACCGTTAACCTCCACCCTCAACCCCCGAAGAAAACTACTAGAAATATTGCCAACTTTGGTGGGAGTGACGGAGACTCCACCATCATGCCGGCCGTCTCAATAGTAACGGTTGCTTCAGAAACGTACCTGGATGAAGTGACCTGTAATTGCACCACGGAAATAAGGCATGCAACGTTGCACGCTGTAGCTTCAACAGCCACACCGCGGGTCTCTGGCGCACAGACTACTGCAAGTGTTAGCGAGAAATCACATGCCATAGCCGTTGTACCAGGAAACAGATGGACATCAAAGACGACAACGGGGAGCTAGGTGCACATAGCGATGGTGACTATGCGATGCAGCAGAGGAATGTGACGGATGCTGGCTGAGCTAAAGGTCTATTTAGATGGCGCGACACTGTGCATGAAATGTCTTCTCTGAGTTTGATATTTCACCTCTGATTTAGCGCTGAATTACACCTCACAAAGGTACAAAAGTTTCGATATGAGCCCGGCACTGGTGATAACCCTGATACACACATATTACACGACCATCTATGTCATTCAGATCAAAAAAAAAAATTAGTTGGCATTTAAGATGGCGGCGGCCGCCATCTCGAATTCTGAGAAGTGCTCTGGGCTGTACAAATAGCGACCGGGCTAATTTGGCTTTCATTATTACATAAAGAATATTTCCGTCAAAGGTTTTTGCGGTAGTTAACATTGCAGACTCAACATTTTTGCAAACAACCTAATACACACACAAGTAAAGATAGGAATTTTGTTTTCTCCGCATCAAAAGATGTTCGTAAGATAGCGGTACAAGACTTCATCTCTAAAAGTTCAAAAGCTATTACCTGTGTCATTTATGTTCCTCTGGCGATGGGGAAATGTTTTGAATGTTCGAATGTACAGGTATCGGTGAATATATGAGTGATTTTGTACCAACAGTATAACATATCAACAATACAGGAAAGTCGGAAGCCTGGAAACTCGAACGATGCATCAAGAAGCTTTTCAATGCGGAATCAGCCGTCGTTGTTATTCGAACATACATGAAGGAAAACATTCCGCCAATATTTCTCAATATGCACATACGTACATAAATGCATATATATATATATATATATATATATATATATATATATATATATATATATATATATAGGAATGGACAACACCTCCTTTTTACCCGCGGCCTTCATGAAATTTGCGCACTGCTAAAAACCAAAGACATCATTGCGTTCATGGCCGCTGGCACCAGCACATTTGTTGGTGCTTACGTCACCATTTTCCTTCATTTGTATCTCGAGCACACCGTAGGGCTACGTTTCAGATCAGATCCCGTTGTTTGAAGGCGGGAAGGAGCTGGCATGAAAACTGAGCGAATGCGGCCTCACGATTCGATCATGGTTTTTAACTCAGCTTTGCTTAAGCATAATACGACACTGACTCTCCACTGTCGCAGATGTATCCGTGACAAACGGCTGGGGCTCTGTCAATCCCTACCATCAGCCACTGTCGGTGTCCTGTGTCTTTTGTTGGGCCTCTTGTGTTAAACATGGCGCGCGGTGACTGGGCACTTCACTCGGCCGACGCCCGGCGGCGTTCGGCGAGATCGCCTGTTGCTACCCAGAGCGACCTTGGGTCGCATCTCGCTCCTGCTGGCCAGGGCTGAGGCCGCTGAGAAGCCTGCTGATGTGTTGGACGCAGCAGTTGGTCACTGGCGGCACAGCTGGGTCATCCCCAGTCCGTTGTTCCGACAGTTGGGACTGTTGGGTGCGCTTAGCCCTAGGCACCGTTACTTACTCGTCCGGGAGGCTCCCCAACCGTGCTTTTGTTGGGACTGGTAGCGTTGCAGGGCAATATCTTGTGCAAACACGCGCCCTAACAGATGAACATGGATGGGGCGTCTGCTAAGTGACGGGGCTAACAATGCAACAAGCAGCTAAATTGAAATTGTATTTCGAAAACGCCGAAGGAAACCTCTTCAGAGCAAAACAGGCCAGAAAAGGTCGCAGCTTCATAGACTCACAGGTCTTGGTGAACCGGGTTTATCTGTCGATTTGGACGCAATCATATTTGCCTTCCGGCGGTCTACACTTCGTGGCACGCTTATCAACACCAAGTGCACGAAAAAGCTTGACGTCATGAGCTGTCTAACCAGTGAGCTAGTGGGGCGTGGTACATGCTGCATGGACTCAGCACTTATCGATGACAATGTATTACACGATGCACTCGCCGAAGCGTGCTTGCACATGCAGCGCGCAGCGCGAGGTCCAAATTTACGGCGCGTTCAACGCGAACTGCCGGCCACCCCTCGGCGCCATGTTGCGATGGCGCACAGTGAACCACGATACCATCAGGGCTGCCCGGCAGCTTATGTAACCCACTACGTCTGAACTCCAATCACCACGTCGCCGTAAGAACACCTAGGGTGTGTTCCAGGCTCACCAAGAATGTTTTTGAGACCGAAAGCTTGTCGTGCAATTTGGCTTGTTGTTCATGCTTAAGTTATAATCATTGGCATGCAGCTGAGCAGATGTGTTATTATTGCACTGTTCTACAAACATGCCGGGGAACCTCCGCATGCAAAAAGTAAATTCTAGATAACGTTGTAAATCCGTTTCATGGTTGCCACTGCATTAAACCTTTAGGGCTGTTCATAGCGGTTTCACCTTATAGGATATGGTGGGTAGTTATGTGACGGACGGTTAGCATATTCTTTCGTATGTGATCAAGATTTAGTGAAATACGTTTATAAGGAGGTGTTTATAAGAAGTTGACTACACTTTATCATCACGTACCACCCCCGTGATACTCGGCCGTTTCAAATGCATGATTTATCTAGAGTGAGTCTTCATGAGGATGCAGCACGTTCGCGGAGGTGCCGGCAGCCACAGCGGCGAATGACGATCAGAAAACCTTGAGCTTGTGGCGGGTATTTCTGAGCGCTTCTGGCTTCAGGGACAGGATTCACCAGGTGCGAGTGTCGTGCAGGAGCGGTACATCGCAGCACTATGCACCGTAAGTGCTATGCAGTGTTTATAATATATTTATGAGATACCTTGACTAGATGTCGCGATTCGGCCCCCTGCGTCACCTGGTAGACTGAGACAAACAGCGAAGTTTCTTATTCCCGCATTATCAATGTTTTTGGCGAAGGTTCCACCTTCCATCATGGTCTCTGAATGCTACCTCTGTTGAGCTACGTCAGTTAAATTAGTGCTTCTCGAAAATCCCTCAGTTTTTTTTACTTGTTCAGTCCAGACGGTTTGTAAAAAGGCCTGTCTGACAAACGATTACCTCTGAGACTGAGTGCTGGATGCCCACCTCATGCTGGAGTCGGGTGTCTGAACCATTCGGACATGATATCGGGAACCGGCAGAAATATAGAGATATGTGTGATACGCTTATGATTAAACATCGAATTACAGGCTTGTAACGACTGAGATCCACGCGGTCGTCGTCTGAGGAGATAATGTCATATGAGGAGAAGGTTCAGTGAAAAATACTGTTTGCTTAATTGCATATCCAACATGAAATGGCAATTCAAAGTATCTTATGCGCTCTCAATCAAGCCTTTATTTTCGCCGCGTCATGAAACGTATCAAAATTATATGTACTCGGCATGCAAATAAGACTATAATGGTAGTCGCGCAACAGGTGTCAGCTACCTGGTAGTCATTTCAAATAACATCTACAGGTCTCAGTCAACTAGCGTAATAATAATATATTAGCTGACATGCATATAATGTTGGCAATACATGACACATGGAACACCAACTCTTTTGCTAAAATCAGGGTTGCGCTAAACTCCTACTACAGATGTAGGTAAGGAGCTTTTTAAAGAAAGGAGGGGCCTGAGGTAGTGTCTTACAGTACAAACAATGGTTTATGACTTTTGTTACATTATTTTTGACGTTCCTTTCCAAATTTTCCAACTTTTTGCATGCCTAAAACACAGTGATAAAAGCCCATGTAGAGCCTCTTGAAAAGTAGTCGGCGACATACAGGCTTATAGATAACTTTGGGAGTGGATTAGACCTCAAAATTTGGACCAGTCTGTGCCTGAGATTCATTTTTGCACATACCCTGTGGAGACAAAGGCCTCCTCAGTGATCGAAAAAAGAAAATGTTTCCCCGCTCACGCAATATGTCATTGGAAACAATACTGAAACGGACGGATAAGGTCCGGTAGCTGGGTATGTTTGTTTGCTGCATGATGGGAATGCGCTCAGAACGCAAACTGTGTACCAGTCAACAGCTGCTGCAGGCGCATATAAAGCATGGCAACAAGACATTCACTTGGCTCCAAAATGTGTTAACGCAGATTAAAAGCGTGCAAAGCCCTCCATCTCCCCCTCGGTCACCTTGACTTGCCTATCAGCAGACGTCCCTAAGTATACCCTAAGCCTGCCCCCCCCCCATTTTTGAAGCATCCTACACCTACAAAAATATTTTTCCGTCGTCGGCCGTGGGCGCGCCGAGTGTCTTCTTTTTAAAAGAATCTGTTGCGCCATTCCTGTCTCACCTCGATCAAGCAAATGGAGAAGTACGCGCGTCCTGCAGAGATCTACGCGACGTGGCGTAGCATCTTTGTCTTTCGGGCTGTTGTGAATACCGATAAGCGCAGAACCGAATGTGTTTGACGTCATGAATGACGTCAAAGACACAGATTCTTCGTCGCACAGGTGGGCGTAAATAAACCACGAACAAGCATTCCTACCTTGTTGTTGAACGCTATGGAAACATAATGATAACATCAGCTGGAGAACGAATGCTTTCGATGGTATCCGTCAAAGGCGCAGAGGCCATAGTTACGACGTCACGAATGATGCCATGAGGTACGTTCTTCGTCGTCGGGGTCGCTATGAATAAACCATTAACCAGTGTGCATGTCTCGCTAAATGGAATGGAAATAAAGTGACGGTATGAAATGGAGACGAGTGATTTCGAACGATCCTGCCAATGGGTGCCGGAGGAATATGCATAGGTACTAGGGACGAGGCTGTCGGTAGGTTACTCTAAATTGTACACCTCTCGGTAAAAACTGTTTTTAACGGAAGTGTATGGAATGATAAAAGGGGCGGTCAATTCAACCAATGGATCCGCGCATCCGGTAACAAAAATGTCGGCAAGATCCTGGCGATGACTCCGACGACAGTGGCACCATTTTCCAAATGTCGACATGCCCGGCTCCCACAATGATCACTGGCGCAACTGTCCGTCCCACATACCTATGTTGGCTACGTGAATTGTAGACGATGCATTGGTCGACAGGGTGGATGCCCGCCTTCACCGGTCCTGGCTGTCGGTACAACGTGGTGCAAAAAATATGGTACAAAACTTTAGAAAATGGTCAAAAACGGAGAAATCTGTCTTGATCCTAGCCGTGCATGGATACATGGCACGTGCAGCGTCACACGTGAGATCATGCGATTCACCGTTCAATGCGATCGCATCTCGATCGAATCATGCGACCGCATCTCGATCGATCGGTTGCCGATATGCGGCCATGGTTTCGAACGGCCGTTTGCCGGCTTTGGCGCAGGTTGTTTTTTTAGTCAACCCATGAAAAACCAATTGGCAAGAAGTAATTTGCAACTCGAGTCAAGCGCCACTCGTCGACTACACCGGCATGAAACTCATTTTCACGCGTGAGCCCGTGCGCACTTTCGTTGCGTCAAGTTTGCACCTTTGGCCGATCCACCGTTTGACCTCCACACCCGTCCAAGGTAAAAGACGACAAACAGACAGACGTTACGTAAGTTGTTGTTGTAAGTGCATTTGCAAGGAACATCATGCGTTAACATCAGACAGCACTGATAGCCTTATTCCCCGTAGAATAACCAGGAGAGGAGTTGATACAGATCGATTTATATAGATGGACAGATAGATGGATTGATATGTCGGCTGCGTGTCCTTATCAAAACGAATATTGTCATAAGGTCATGTATGCGAATAATGTCACCTTAATATATATATATATATATAAATATATATATATATATATATATATATATATATATATATATGTACATATTAACGTACCTGGTTATTCTACGAGAAATAAAGCTGTTAGTACCGTCTTATCTATAAACAGACGGACGGACGCACCCTGCTCAAATACAGTGATTTCGACACGCGATTCCGGTTTGCTTCACTGCCTTAAGTGAGGACGCCGTTGGCGCTGGTAGCGTCATCATCAAGGGATTAACGTTGGCTCGTTTTTCAACAATACGAAATCAATGTCAGCTAAGGGATGTAAGCTGCGTAGCATTGACAGAACGTTCAGACTCATTAACCGTACAATGCTCGTTCATACAATCAGGACATCTAACGGATGTGTTCTAATTGTGGTGCCTGCTTGCTTCGCTGTGCAAAGGGTCATTGCCGTCGGTGTGATTCGCATCTCAATTACGCAGGGAGGTCCTGGTTAGTTTTTCTGACCTTTGGATGCCTGCGTCATTTGGCAGCCCCACGAGTGAGGGCACACTATATCCATTATTTAACGAACTCCGTGACAAGTCTCCGAGACCTGCCCTTTGCACAACATGTTTCTCATTCGAATACGAAAAGCGTCTCCCTGCTCAATGTTGCGACGCATCCCCTTCCATCCGCCGCGCTGACTGCGGCCGGGGGCGGTGTTGGGCCTCGGTACATTTGTGACCTCTGTCGCCACGAATGTTGAGAAAGTCGCATGTACAAACCTCATGACAGCCCGTGCAGCCTTCTGCGCCTGGATCACAACGCCCAGAGGTCTGGCGCTGGGATCCAGCGAAGGTTAAGGCCGCATACGCATACGCCCCAATATAAGCAGTGATTGCGAGGTTTAACTTGACGGCCGATTGCCATGGCGAGGCATGTCATGTTAGCCTTAAACCTATTACCTGAACACTACCACGTTCCATCCAGAAGTGCCAATGGGTTAGCAGAACGTGTAATTATCTCCTGTTTTGAATGAAGCCGGTATACTTCCACAAGGCCGACTGCCCGCCATTTTATTACTGTCTCTACTTCATTTTCCCAGGGAGCACGGTTCTGTACAGGCTGCGCCGACTGTAGATGCGAATAAGCCCAAAATACACACGAACACGAACTATACCGACATAGCTCTACTAAAAATATGACTCGGGAGCGCTAAACAACTGCAACTCTGCACACATGCATCTAAATATTTGAGGGGTGGAGACGACATTCGCTGAATTCAAAAAGACGACATGCTGGTCGTCGGGGACAAGAAGGCGAACGTCTCCTTCTTCCTTTTCGTTATTCATTCGTTTTCTGGGGTGACAGTAGGAAGAGGCGTAGGCCATGCTACTACCAAGTAATAGTTTGGGACCGCCCGGGCTGTAGGGTATCGCGCGACGGTGTAGGGTATCGCGTGCGTTCGAGTCACTACGAGAACCTCCCGGAGTCCCCAAGAACGCGCAGGAGCTTCCGAGGTCACCACCAGCGCACCGGATGCACCGCACCGGGTATGCGGACACCACTAAACTAACCCTACAGTCGCATCAAAACAATAAGAACCGATGGACTCAAAGTGGCAGCGGTAAAAAATGAAGAAGGGAATCCAAGAAAAACTCCCGTAAGAGACGATCATAATGTTCGGTATATCAGGCGCTTGCTTGCAGAATGACTTGCTTTTCGGATCTGCACCAAGACTCGAGATAAAGGGCCTGTCCGATCTTTTAAAGAAAGACAGTGCACAATTGTGGTTATCTTCAAAAAGATGGGATCGTAGTTACTTGACCGTATGGGACACCAAGCAACGCGCAAACGCCTATTCCACCTTGAGGCTTTGATCAAATACTTGACCTAAGATGCTTGTTATGGGCATCGCTCAGGATCTTCCCAGGAGCTAGGATCTGTTTCATTTCCACAACTGTGATTTTCCGCAGTACATACTCAGTCCACGGAAACCTTCGGCAACTTTTCTTCTCGTTCTAGGCGCACAGATAAAATCATCTAACAATGCAGCGTTATAAAAACCTTTGAAGCCCCTGAGATGGGCCTCTTATAACAAAAATGCGACAGACGGAGATCAAGACGCCGTGGCACGAGCAATAGCACTTGGATAACGATATTATGAAAACAGAAGGGAAAAGGGGCCACTTTCCTGCAAGGTAGCGGAAAAATTGGGAGGAAACGCAATGTTTACTTGTTGAGGTGCTGTTGGTTCCATTGGTACATATCTTGCATATACCTGTTGTAGCTATTTTAACCATGTATATATATATATATATATATATATGAATACATGCATTATGGTATATACACGGTATATACATTGTACCCAATGCAACTATTGTGTACAAGCCTCGCTCGTGATCCTCGCAAGGATGCTTTCAAAGGACCTGCCTCCCTCTGGGATTATTTACTCTTTGCCGGAAGTGACATTTCATAAGCTACCACATTTATTATGATGATTCCCATGTTGATCTAGAGGGAACATAATTTGAACTCAAGCTGCATAGAAAATGCAAATTCATAAAACCGCTTTTTTAATCATCATGTGCACGCAATAGCGTCCAATGTACTGAAGGCAATGTTTCACGCTGATCGATAATGAAGCACGCATCAGATGTGACGAAATAGGCTCACGCATAAATATTGTTGCACTTTTATGAGGAAAAGACGACCCTGGACAACGCAATGTCTCTGTTCAGTGAATATGCTCCTTGATATGCTATTGTTTCATGACATCATCGTACCTTGCAAAGTATTGATTGGGAGCCAATTGGCAGTCATTATATCTGGAAATAATGCTTATGAACGCCAGATATGAACGCCTTGACCATTACATTTTGCTTGGCCTTGACCGCCGCGCAGCTAATTGAGTGGCAGGATTTGAATGGCGTTATGATGGGGTCATGCATGTATAGGTGACCATATGGCTTTTTTGTTTCAAAACCCCATACAGATGTGTCACACTCCCTTTAAATAAAACATTCATATGTGTACTGCAGAGTCTTACCCTGGCTGGTAAGTGTACAGCAGCCAGTGGAAATTCACCATCAAAACAGTCATCACCGTCTCAGCGATGGTCCGGTTATCCACCTCTCTGAGAAGCTCTGATCGGCCTATATTTATGACCTTTCTCAACCAGAAGGACAGTGCCTTATGGCTGCCCGGGTTTCCCTAATATGCACTTTGCTATCAATGTTAGGGTGTATGTTCTTGTCAGTGTCAGACGCCTGTGTCTGTGAAGGGATGTGAAAGATCTGCTCTCAGCATCCAGAATGGAGACAGATATTGAAGCTTCCAGTAGCCTCACTGCGTTTTGTTCTTTATCGTAACAGAGTTACAGATGAGACAGGTCATGGGACGGAAAGTGAGCAGCCAAGGTCTAGTCTCAGTCCGCAAACCTAAGCACGTCCATGGGCCCGTCCACGAATCTCAGCATGTCCATAGGCCCGTCCGCCGACCTCAGCACATCCATAGGCCCGTCCACGGACCTCAGCACGTCTATAGACCCGTCCGCCGACCTCAGCACATCCATAGGCCCGTCCACGGACCTCAGCACGTCCATAGGCCCGTCCGCCGACCTCAGCACATCCATAGGCCCGTCCGCCGACCTCAGCACATCCATAGGCCCGTCCGTCGACCTCAGCACATCCATAGGCCCGTCCGCGGGCCTCAGCACATCCATAGGCCCGTCCGCCGACCTCAGCACGTCCAGTCCGAGCTCAGTCGGAAGCAGGGGGAGGGACTACTTCGTTTGAATAATTAACTTGACGTGGAGGGCCCAACCTGCGCAGGAACATCACGTCTGACCTTATCCAGCGTCATTCCCATGGCCCCATACGCAACGGCTGGACCTGTCTGCCTCGCTGCAGGTTGCGAAAGTAAGTTTTCCTCTAGCGAGTCTTGGAACATGACTTAGTCATCAGAGCACACAGTTGTGTTGCGTTAGTAAGTTGCGTTGCCTTGTGCAACTGAGCTTACTTGCGAAAAACCAGAAGTAGATGAGCTTGATCGACAAGAAATTCTTGTCTATGTGGTACCATTTCGTCGCCGGTGGGCTGACGGCCGCAGCCTCCGCCTTTCCGTTCGCCTCTGGTGCGCCCATTCTGAAATAGATGAGACGCTATATCTGCACCGTTTGCACCTTTCTGACTGCGCCAACAGTTCGATGACGGGAGAGCAAATAAGAATGCTGGTGACGGAACGTGAATGGGGATGGCGATGGCGGAAAAGGTGCCCTCAATGTCGAGTTATAGAAATGTCTTATACGTGATACACAAACGTTGGTTTTAGAATGCACAAACATTTTCAATTGAAATAATCATATTCACAACAGTGCATTGTAATCGCATTTCATTAGAAAGAGTCGTAGGAATTTTAAAGCAACCGGGAGGTCCACGGGGAAGTGATGAATCCGTGGGGAAATGGGAAATATCATATGCAGGAGGAATTGTTTGCCGCAACATCAACTATGCTACAAACAGTGTAAGGTGCCGGCAGGTTGCCGTAGAGAAGTGACCTTTAACCTTCGGCATATGACCTTTGACCTTGGTTCCCATAAGTGAGTCTACCTGTGCAAAGCGCCAGCTATGAACTCTGATGTTATTTGTTGTATTTTTTCTGGGCTCTCCCGAAGTCATTTTTCGCAAGGTATGTGCACCAATGAGTGAGCAAGGCTGGTTGCGGTTAGTTTTTTTTTTTTGTCGGGACTAGTCAGTCTGGCGGGAGCAGCAGTTAGCTGCCTGGCAGATCTTGTGACCAGTTGATGGTTTGTGGCTAAAATAGGGCGCAAGAACTGTTTTAAGTTTTGAGCGTAAAGTGGGAAATGTATCGACATATTATCCAGTCGACTTCGATGCATTCCAAGATCACTAGAACAAAAGCGATTTCTTGAAATCTTAGCAAATGTCCCAAGTTGTGCCAAGCTTTGGTAAAGTTCTCAAGACCCTGCTACGCAGTGCATAGTCATATGTGGCTTTCGATCGCATCTCTTAGCCCTCTAAAATCAGGTAATCTTTAGAAACGGTACAAGAATTCATAACCATCATGACTTGTCCCTAAGATCAGTGTTTTACAGTATGCCCCGTTTTGTAACGTGCTTTTGGCACTATTAAATATGTTTTCCGTTACATCTGATGATTCCCGATAGGCTTGAAGTTTGTGTAAACATAGATTTTTCTCATATGAATTGGTTAACGTGCATTTGACATAAAATGAAGAATAAAGCCTACGACATTAATTAGATGCCACCAGGAATCTGTTATCATGTAATAGCGTGAATTTTATTACCAAAACGCTTTGTGGTAAATCCCATTCAGCATTGTAGTTGCTGATCATCACTAACACATGCCTAACATTCTACGTGGTTTGTTACCTTGGCTGTCAACTAAAACTGTGTTATCTTTTTGTTTAATCCAGTCTCGTTAGCGGCGGCAAAGGTCGGTCGTAATGATTAGTGGCCTACTGACTGACTTTTGAACATCCGTCCTGAGGTCGGCTGCCTGCCATCACCGTCGTCCTCTTGGGTGGCGCGGATGCATTTCACAGCGCCGTGTCAGTGGGAACTATTGTTGTGCGTTCATTGCAGAACGTTCTGTGGTAGCATTCAAGGGCAGTACAAGGGCGGATACGGAATATGAGTTACGGATTATATGCACATGTAGCTTTTTCCTTGGCTAATGAACTGTGCACAAATATAAGAATATGATTTGTCACACTCTGAGATGGGTAAGACTAAATGGCCATGTCTTGGAATCAAACTGATTGGTCATGGTGATGGGTAAAGAGGGCAAAGTTGCAAACTCTGATTGCAAATAAATTTGGGCAGGAAGATCTGCGACACAGTGAAGTGAAGTTGGACCGCAAATACGAGTGAGTGTTCAAGCTATTGCTGCCAAATCCTAAGTCATTCCTCACCCATCAACAGTAGTTTCTTCGTAATTGTTTCGAACAGATATGCATACGCCTTGGTGGAGTGGATAAGAATGTTGAAAACCTTTACTTACGAACCACATATTAGGCCTAACAACTCACTCTGAAAACCAATAGGCTTCCTGATTGTTTGTCAATTGCTTGTCATCCACGTCTGCGTTTAAAAATTGTTTTGTCTATTTGGGTACTCGACAACTAACTAGTCGATAACTGAAGACTGTTCATCCCTTCTTTCCACTTAAGCCAAAGAGTGGCTCTATGTTCCGCTCTAAACTTCCAGAATTTTGGAATTGTAGAAATACGACAATCACATACAAAAAAAAACACTTGTCACAGATGGGCAGGAGTATGTCCCATGCAGGTGTAGGAGAGAGGGAACTGAAGGGTCACTGTTTATATAAATATTTTAGAGGTGATAAAGCAAAAAATGCAACCTTTTCATACGGATGTAAAATATTGGTCATCTGGGTGCGTTCAACAAAATTTTGCACTGATCAATTTGTGTGCATTATTTCCTCCTACAGAAACGATAATCTCGGTTTTAATTCCCAGCTGCAAAACTGCAAGTCGACCATCACCATACTTCAAAATATTTTTGTCATATGCCGGACGTTCGCTTCGGGCGTATTGATAATGACCAAGCAAGTGTTCCATGTGGCTTGAAAAGGTTGTCACAATGTAACGTTTTGCACCGCCTCGTATGCTAACGCACATGGTGTTTCGAAGCCATCGAGCATGCTGAATATCTGGTACTGCTGCCACTTATGCTTTCGGGTAAAATGTAACGAATCCATCGAATTGGCTACAGCGTTAACCGTGTGCTTTAAGGGAATTTGCACACGTATGCCCATGCCGTAGGTTCCATTTCTGAATCGTTAACTTGCATTTGGAATTTACTTGTTCCATGGCGGTTACAGAACTTTTTGAGAACGATGCTGCGATGAGGATTGCACTCACGTTTAGGAGCAGAATCAAGGCCGACATGGCAGCCTACAAGGATGAATTGCGGATCAGACTGCGGTCCTGCTAGACGAGTTTTGACGAGCCTTGTTCGCACTTTATTAGGACATTCCTGCAGCAGTGCCCCGCATGTATCACTGGTTCGTTGGTTTGACTACCCAGCTGGTCAGGACGTGAGGTTGGCGTAGCTGAAGACCACACAAACGCTGCACACCTAGCTAAGGAAAACGACATCAACGTCGCCAGCACTCCAGTCATGCCTCGCTTCCTGGCTCCACGTCTCTAGTCTTACACCACCTACGACACGAGCGTGGCGTCGGAGAGGGAGCACACCTGGTGACCGCGTCGCTGGCGACTTTTGTTCCATGGGCCTCCCGAGTGAACTTGTCCTTCACGTCAGCTCGTCAGGACGGCGTTTGGGCCACAGCCCGTGGACTCGGGCGTAATTACAAGGGTGCAGAAGCAGGGGAGGGGATAGCAGTTTTGCATCGTCATGCCCATAGTCTTCAACAAATGTTTAAATTGAACCCTGTGGCGATACAAGAGGAGAATAAAATCGGTGTTCGCTCCACTTCTGGGACGTTCCCACCTCTGCGTTGAGCTACGTTGTTTAAGTGTGCTGTGATCATGTCTCTACTGTGCGTGCGCGGCAAGCAGGCCGAGCACGAGTCAGGCCGCCTACAGACAACTCACCTGTGTCGCACTGCGTCGCTGAGCCGGCCTGCCCTGGTGGCCTGCGAAGCAGCTCTGGCAGCGCGGCAGTCACGCCGCGCCCTCGCAGCCCTCCCCTCCCCCGGCCTTGCCAGCTCCAATCGGGGCCTCGCAGCGATCTCACACGTCCGGGCAGGGGCACAGTGCTCTCACTCTCTCACGTGTCGGCGCTGAATGCAGCTGTGAGTGGCAAGAGTGAGAGCTGGAAGGCATGAGGGTTGGTGGCCAGGTTTGCTCGCTTTGTCTTATGGCTCTCCGAATGCCGGTAAAGTGGTGGCGTGCCAATTGGGATGCTCTATCATAACCCGCAATAGGAGAGGCAGCTCGGAGAAAACCGGGCCCCTAAACCTTGATGCAGCGGCGTTGTCGTCACTATACTTGACGACCGGTCCTGGTTGTTCCACACGTGCTGAAAATAACTGCTGAGGCTGGGGTACCGAGCACTTGTCGACGAATCGGGTTATGTGTAGGGGAGGGTCATGGCTACCTAATCGAAATACAAAGCTAGGACTGGACCTCTGCCTACACGGACCTTGTGGAGCCACAATACTCCACAGCAATACAAAGAGGATGTGGAGGCACATACCAGGTCGCTGTAGATCGAAGATATGTGCGCATACTTTCAACCTTCGCCGGGCCAGGAGGAAAATGGTTAGATTCCCCTGTAGGTCCTTTAGGAGGGAGGTGCAGTGACAGAACTTACCCTCTCTGATGTCTGCAATAACTTCTTAGCCATTAAAACTGTCATGCTGATATTTTGCCAGCTGGTCTTAGGCTATTTCTACATATAGCGTCAGTTTTTCGGCAATTTTGTCGGAATGAGTCGTGACTAACAATTCATATGGGAAAGGCATGTCATTCACGTTTCTCGCTAGATCGACAGTATAGTTCTCTTGATGACATTTAATGTTTCGCAAACTGATGGCTCCGTTTCATTTGTTGACACGAATTACAGTTGCGGTGCAGATTTAAATACAGCGAAAGCAAAATACATTGTTTTGTTCCCGGGATGGCAAATTGAACAATCTCTGGATCCGGCGATTGATATTCCTTACCAAAACAATCGCGAAGAGCCAGCTTTTCTATTGCGTCCCTTGAATGTAAATTATGGGCCCAAGACCTCCAATTCATGGCCTAGTAACGCAGCCTTCTACTGGAAAAAGATGACTTTGTCCATGTTTAGCACAGCCCCGCTCATAGCATTCTAACAGGCAGAGCTCGTGGAGAAGTTTGCCGGTGTTCGGACGGAGGGACTGGGCACTAGGCTGCAGATCTGAAAGGCACCGCTGGCCTTGCCGTCACGCCTGGTGTAGCCGCCTCTGGATCTCCGACGGCGGGTGGTGACGTCACTCGCCGCGTGGTGACGCCACTGGTGTTTCGATCCGTCGCGCGAGTGTTCTGAATGTGGCGCCTCGCCTGTTGACTGCGGCACAGGCCATAACTTGTGTGCCAGCTGGGCTACAAATATCTTCAGTTGAGTGTAGCACCTGTCAAAACTGTCGTATGGTAGTGGATTTTCGAAACGCCCCCACGTGCATCAGGATGCATGCAACTAAAGATATAAAAAGACATAAAGGTAAAAGATAGAGGATATCAAGATAAAGGATATAAAAAGACAGCTTTCGTGAGTCTCAGCTTGCATCACAAACTGGGTTCGCAAACTCTCGAATCTCACTTATCACTTTATTATCATAGAGCCCCATACCCGTCTTATGGCCTGACACAGATTCCCAGCCCTGCTTTTCCGCGGGCCGACCTCGCCACGGGTCGCTCCAGACCAACTCGCGCGACGAGGCAGCGCCTGGCGCCGGTCAGCTCCAACCCGCAAAATAGCAATGCCAGCTGCCAACATGACGGCTAAAGCAATGCCATAATGTCCCGTTAGCCGCAGAAGTTCTTCTTTGCCAGCTGTCACATTCACCATGCTCCTCTACTGACTTCGGTAGTAACTGGCACGCTAAGGTATGAACACGCTTTGAGCCGAGTAATCAGCACGTAAGCACTAGATGACCAGAAACCCACCGGGGCGCTGTGACGCAATCACGCGAGTCGACACATACGCGAAGTCGGCAATCACGTGACTTCACGCGTACGCGAAGTCGGCTTCGGCCGCTGCCTGGCCGGAGCGAGGCGTTTGGCTCCATTCTGATGACGACTTCGTGACGAGATGGCTGTCGGCTGAGCCGACAGGACAATGTCGGCATTACGCTGCGTCGACACTGCGAACCTCCTGGACTGTTGCCAGCTCGTGCGAGCTGGCTTCGGAGGCGGCGTAGTTCGTGGCACCCTCAGCTGTGAAAGAAAACGGCGTCGCTCAAGCATGCGTGCTGCTGCATTGACAGCTTTTGCAAAGACGTAGTGATGGCTCCGCTGCGTTTTATTTGCATATTTTCATGGATCCGAGATGGCTAGTGGAGTAGTATAAAAGCACGGCGTTCTACATGTGTCATGCATTATTCAAGCATGGTCTTACCCATGCTCAACAGACGCAAAGCAATCAGAGGGTTCTAGGTTTACCATATGAAAGCATGCAGGAATGATAGCAAGACTGACCCAGGCAACAGACACCCGGCCAGGATATGGCCTGAACAGGTGGCGAGCACCACGTTACCAGGGGGAGGGGGAGGGGGCGCCAGGAACTGACCACGTTGACGCTCCTCTCGTTGCGAGATCCTCTGACGGAGACAGCCGTAGTAAACGATGGCGTAGAGCACGCCGCTCACGCCGCTGGCGACACCCATAGTCCGGAAGGTGAAGGCCGGTCCGGACAGCGCCATCAGATAGCCGCCGATGAAGCTGCCGACGCCGCGGCCTGGCGGCACGAGGAGGTCGTGGCTGGTAACAAGAAGGTGGAGGAGCTCGAGGCGGTCGAGGCGGCCGAGGAGGTCGAGGAGGTCGAGGAGGTCGAGGAGGTAGAGGAGGTCGAGGAGGTCGGAGAGGTCGGGGAGGTCGAGGAGGTCGAGGAGGTCGAGGAGGTCGAGGAGGTCGAGGAGATCGAGGAGGTCGAGGAGGTCGAGGAGGTCGAGGAGGTTGGGGAGGTCGAGGAGGTCAAGGAGATTGGGGTGGTCGAGGAGGTCGAGGAGGTTGAGACGACCGGGGCTGGTGACGTTGGCCGCCGCCAGAGAGATTCAGCGCAGGGTGCGTGGGAGGCAAGGAGGTGACCCAGCGACCGTAACGACCTGCTTGTCACAGCAGTTGTTTTTGGAAGCCCCTTGGCGGTGTATTGGGATTTTAGACACAATCTGCCTAGACAAAATATTTTACGCTGTTCCCGCACGCGTTTTGAGCCGTTTTATCTGTCCGAGGGTCTGGATCTTATTCTCCAGCCTCAGAGCGTATTGCCGTAGAGACCGGGAGTGGGCTTACATAACTTGTCGTAGTTCTACATGCTACGCAATTGAAGCAAACAAAATGTCGTCACGGATGCGGTCAGTGGGAAAAAAACGTGAGGTAATGTCAGCTAAAACGAAGTCGTTGCATTTGATTACGAGTCCGAGTTCTCATGCTGTGCTATCGACCTTTGATGTGCCGTTTGGTACTGGCTAAGCGACGCTATAGACCATACGTCAATTGTACTGGCCATATTCGCCGTTTCAAGCCATGCTTATTGCCATGAGTAAAAGAAGCTGGCCATGCTTAAGTCAAAGCTTCCATTTCAAAACGAAGACACGTGATTCCAGCAAATAATCCTTATCTGTGCACGAAAGGAAGCATAAAGAAAGTTTTCTGCGTCTGCCTAACTTGGCGTGCCCATGACATCTAAAAACCTAAAATTTGATCAAATAAAAGGAGTACAGTCCAGTAAAAATGATATGTAAGCCCACATCGGAGAGCGCAAGGCGCGCTGCCACATCACACCCGCTCCACCATAGTGTGTGAATCATCCCGTTTCCCATACCATGCACGCGTCACGGCTACGAAAACAGCTTTATGTCAGTCCAAAACCTTGCCGGGATCGGCAATTTTTGAAATGATCGAATGTTTTTACTGAATAAAACCATCTGGATCAAGCAGAATCCAACAGCGGAAAAAGCCTAAACTGGTCCCCCTAAAGCTCTTGGACCTTCCAACAATGGAGATTGCACACATACGGGTGCAAAGTAAACGGTCGCACGCCCAACGACCAGTTAAAAAGGTCCACAACGTTCACATGCAGATGTAGCGCGAAAAAACAACAGGAGATGGTCCGCAATAGCCTCCTCTCAAATATGAATAGGTAAGGGCCCAGTCCAAATTCAGTCATTAAAATCCAGTTTCAGTTCAGCTCAGACTCAGTCTCCATTGGATTGGGCGCGCCTGTGCGTTCTCAAACGTGTTACCAGATGGTGATACCAGATTGCGCGGTCATGACAGTGTGAGCGCTCGGCGCGCTGATGAGGTCACTAGACAGTGAACGCGAGAAGGATGTTGGACGAGAGGATGACAGTGGACGAGGGGAGCACAGTGAACACGAGGAAGACAGTGGACACGAGCGGCACAGTGGACATGGGAAAGAAAGTGAACAAGAGGAGAAAAGTGGGCACGAAAAGGCGTTTGTTTTCCGGAATGCAAGAGGGCTCGTGACAAGCCAAGCACGCCCAGGCTACATACCAACGCTGTAGTGGAGCGCTGCCGCCACTCCAGTGAGCGTGGCTAGCAGTCCAGGTGGCGCCAGGTATGCGGCGTAGGTGGCAGCACTATTCCACATAAGATGAGTGGTGACCGCCTCCAGCAGCTCGAACGGGAAGCACAGCCAGGGGTTTCTGTCAAATCAAGCGAAACACATACCATTCATAGGACAAACATTGGAATAGACTTTGCATGCAATGCAAGCGCGCAGGAAGAAAAAATCAAACCTGTTGGCGTTTGGAGAGGCGGCGCGTTGGATGAGCTGCATTTCGGGGCACAAACCAAACCATAGATGCATCCCTCTTGATATGTTTACCAAACGTTGTTCCTGCTCAAATGTCATGGCACATGAACATGGCCGATTCCCTCCCCCCATGGACGACTCCCCTCCCCCATGGCCTCCTCCCCCATGGCCGGCTCCCCTCAACCTGAGTCGCTTGCGGTCACCTATAGTGTGGAATGGCTACCGTGCGGCAGTGTGTTGGTTTATGACAAGTTGAGGCATTCAGAAGGGGTCAAATCAAACCAATTCACGATGATGCATAATCACCTCAGATGTCGCCAGCAGGAATGACTTAAATGCAAGCGCATAGACGCATTGCGCAATACACGAACGGAAATACTCAATGTGCGCGGTTTCCCAAAACTTCTGCCGTTGAAAACGTTTCAGCCTTATCTTTCCTAAAACAATCAGCAGATTGTGATTCGAAAAGCGGATCTTCGAAAAATATCTGGCCATGTGCGTCTGTCTACTAGTCGCTCTGGCATTGCTGCATGTAGACGCCTCAAGGCGTTACATTAACCACGTTTCAATATGCCTAATGCCTTACGTATGTGTATCGTCCAGTGCCCCCGGATGCGTTTACTGATAGCACCCCGCTTACCGCTATACAGCCTTAGGAAGCGGTTGGGCTTAACAAAGTATTGCCTGCTTTCCAACAGTCATGATGCGCATAGATACGCAAATACGCATACAAGTGCTGCTCATCAACAACAGGCTGTGCAAACATTGATCGAAATGCTTCATCTTCATCTGAATACCCCCTGTCATTTTCAGCTGAGCTCCGTCCAAGCTCGTCTCTGTAGACTTAATTTTCTCGATGCGGATAATCGAGTCCTCCCCGCTCAGGAGTCCGCATGTTTCGCGCACTATTTAGCAAAGTATCAGAAATCCGATCCTGGGATGAGGCGGTTTGAATGACTAGTCATTTGGGTATCCAGAGTCTGCACAAACCCTACGCTTTTCTCTCGTTCTGACGCCTGAGCTTTTTGGATGTGCATTTTTCCTGAACCACATTCATTCATGATCACGATGACTAACTCGAAACGTCAAGCATGCTCATGATCGGTAATGTTGGAGAGAACGGTAGCTCATACACGCAAGCAGCCTTCTGCGCGGTCCGGTGCCGTTCAAACACGCCTGCTGAGGCTGCAGGCTGTACAGCTCACGCATTGCGTCACGACCTATGCATGGCCGCGACTAGCTGCAAGATCATGACCTCCACGTGGGCACCCCACGAGTGCATCCCGCGGGCGTCCTGAACACCCGGAATCAGTGTTTCCGCAACTGCCTCAATTACTTTGATGTCTGATTTTCCAGGCTCCCTGGCTTGTTTAAGGTAAGCTATATTCAACACAAAAACTTGTGATGCCGTTTAACGATCTTGGTCAGCAAATTGGATGTCAAAGTCGGCGGAGAGATCCCTTTCCAATTTCTCTTTCTTTTTCACTGCATTTTAAAGCTATCGTGTGTTCTCACTACACCTGTACGTGCAGCGGCGTCTCCCACCTGATGAAGGAGTATCCGATGTATCTCACGGCGTAGCCGGCGAACGAGGCGATGAGGATGTTGATGTGGCCGACCTTCCTGCAAATGGCGTCTGACCACCAGTTGAAGGGCAGCGATGCCAGGCCGGCCGCCGTCAGGGTCAAGCCTGACACGGTAGATCAGGTCAGGTCGGAGCAGGCGTCTCACGACACAGCTCAGGGGCACCCGACGGAACAGCCAGTGCCGGCGGTACTCCACGGCACCCGCCATCCGCTTCGACCAGGGCCCAGGCCTGCAGCGAACAAGCACTGCGAAGATGCACACACCAGAGGCGCCCACGTGCCCTATCTCACCGTATTCCTGTCAGCATAACTCTTCCGCACACGGCTTCCCTCCCCTTGCTTCAACATGGTAGCTTATCTTCATGTCCAATAGATCAAAGTGGCATCCCGGAATGCACGGCTTACTGCTTGATATCAGTGAATTTAAATCTTCGTAGATTATCACTCGGCTACGTTGTGCAAAGACATTATAACGAACGGTAACGACATGCTATCTTTTCATCTTTGACAAAACCACGTACCCAGCATGTAGAGTGGAGCGTTGAGACCCTTGAGAAAAACGAATAGGAAACTCTCTAGAAATCCCCACATGGTTCCCAAAATGGTGACGATTATGACGTAAACGAGAGCCTCAGGACGTTTAAAAATCTGAAACAAGAAAAATCACAGTGCTTCGTAAGGATCTTGAGGAGGGATATTTTGGACCATTGACGTGAACAAACACATGTAATAAAGTAATACATACATCAACATTAAACAGCCGTCAGAGGACAGCCAGCTGCAACTAACATAACCATCTCCACGGACGTTTATGATTGATGAAAAATGACAAAACTAAATAAAGACCGCCAGAGACGTACTCCGCGCAGCATTGAAATCTAAGACCCTTAGGTAAAGTGTCTCATGTGAATGACTCAGGATAAAATGATAAGCTGAACATCCAGTGTGGTTTACAAGGAAAAATACTGCTCTCCATGTTAAAATGGCCTCATTACAAAAGCGGACAGCTCAGGTACACAGAGGTAACTGGGGCGGTTGTGTACAAGTAATCTAAAATAATAGAAGCAACGACTGGAAACATAAACCAATATCTATCTTGAACGATGTTCAACAAAACGTGGCTGTCATGCCCTTCAAACGTCAAATTCATGTTTGCGTCGCTGACCGCAACGCTCGGCAAACTTCAACAGCGTTTCTGATCGCCGGTACCTTGGCGAGCTCCTTAATCCGAGCCTTTGCCGGCAGTGCCACCTGTAGGTCAAATGCGAACAGAGTGACGATGGTGAGAAGCACACACAGGTCCATTGAGTAGAAGGCCGGAGCGTAGTTTACGCGGTCTGAAACAGATTGCAGTGCATGAGGCCCTGGTGCGTGAGGCATGATTTAACTAAGCTTCCAGGTCAAAACAACTCAACAGTCACGAATCCTACAGAGGGCGGCCATCTGGCCCTGGAATGGACACAAGCAACCAGCAGTGTCATCAGGTACGAGACTGCACAGTCCTCCTCAGCCTGATTAACCGCCTGCAGTCGGGGCAGTCCTCCTGAGGCTGAATAGACCTTCCGGGGCGGGACCACCGTCCCCAGCCAGGACCGTCGTCCCCAGCCAGGACCGTCGTCCGCAACCAGGACTGCTGTCCCCAGCCTGAACAGCAGCCCCTTATTTGAACGAGAGTACCCCGCCTGGAGAGCTCACCGGATGAGCTGACCGAATCGATGATGAGCCCGACAAGCGGCGAAAAGACGATGGTGGCAACAATGGCCGGCACGCGCTGGCGGCCAAAGTTCTGCCCCGCCGTCTTGTGCTGCTCCACCAATGCTAGGGAAGTTGCGTCCAGCAGCGTGAAGGATGTCGATAGGAAGAAAGTGGCCGCCAGCCGCAGCGCGAGATACACCCAGAACGTGGTCCGACTGGAGACTGGCACGCCGGGGCTGGGCTGGCACTCGAGCTGGCACTGCGGTGGGCAGCGCAGCGCCGCCAGCGTCGGCAGCGCCAGCTCCGAGCCGTTGCCGGTGAGACGTGCCGGCAGCAGGCAGCCGTCGCCGTCGAGCGGCAGGCTGAGGCGCGCGCCGGGTGCCGCCGTCCGGCAGGCGTCGCCGGCGCACGCCTGCAGCGCCGTCTCGCCGTCTGGGCAGATGAGGCGGCAGTCCTGGCTGCGCGAGAGGTTGCTGCGGGCCGGCAGCGGCCAATCGGCACAGCCCAGCGTGCTGTTGTTGGACGAGGCGGCCAGCGCGCGCGGCGTGGTCAGCGTGCTCGGCGGCACGAACAGGAGCGCCTGGTGCAGCGAGCAGTACATCACGAGGCAGAAGACGTATATCTCTCGGATACGCCCCGTCCGGTCGGCCAAGTACCCTGTGCAAACAGGGACAGCGCAGGTAAGCAGCGGCACACACAGAGACATCACAGGTCAGCAGCGGCACACACAAATACAGCGCAGGTCAGCACCGGCGTACGCAGAGACAGCGCGCGTCAGCAGAGACACACAGAGACAGCACAGGTCAGCAGCAGCGCATGCAGAGACAGCGCAGTTCAGGAGCGGCTCATGCAGAAACAGCACAAGTCATTGGCGTGGCGAGTGCACGAATATCACAGCAACAGGCCATGCAGGCAGCAGGTCCTGAAGCTGCCTTCGACGAGGTCATTTTGTCAAAATTCATTGAGTTATATCTTGATCCAGAATGGCTGCTTTCGTTTCACGAGGCCTTACAAGTCTTTCTTTCTCCGTTCGTTTTGGACACGTCTTTGCCGATCACACTTCGCAGCAGCCCAGATTACGACAAGGCAGCGTCCTGTCCCCCGGATTATTTTAACAATGATCAAGAATGCGTGGAAATAAATACGCGACATATTGTTCAGACTTGTTCTCGGTGCGTTGGTCCCATCGTTACATGATACACACATACTGGTGTTCATAGAGCTAACAGTAGCGCACAGATTTCTCTCAAATCCACAAGTTCTAGGCTTAATAAATAAAGTCTCTCAATGTCGTCAGAAAATCGGCCACAGCTACTTTCGTCAGGGCAGCTTGTCGTATATATTGAAGGGCATTCATGGAACTCAGCAGGTCGTACGCATGAACCTACACACCTAACGGCTAGGCATTTTGGTATGTCATTAGCCCGCAGTCCTTCATACCACCCGCCACCTGTAAATTTCTGACGAACAAGGTTGTTCCTGAAGTAATCAAATGCACTCGGGTGTATGGTAGAACGGGGATGGGATCGGTTTATTTTTCACCTACTACTGACACGCGCTCGGGGCTTATCGGCTAATTTTGTACATCATCGACAGTGCCACTCAGAACCTGTCTGGACTTCCCAAGATTGGACGAGCGCAGCAAGCTGACAAACCACGTGGTAGTACAAGCGTGCCAGTGTCCATGGCAGCACCTGACCGCGCACGCGCTCACGGTCCCACCATCCATTCCTTAATATGATTGTGATGTATGGCAGTTGTTTAGGACGCCTACGCGCCAGGCAAGCGGCAGTTGCGAGTGGGAGTTGGCCTTGGGTGGTCGTGAGGGGCAGGGGCGCGGTGTATCCGGACACCTCAGACGTTATATTATTGCTATTGTTGTTATTACCGAGATATTGGCAAATACTCACGGTAACACCTGACTTAGTGTTTGGTCGGGCTGTGAGAACGGACGATGCTACAGTGATGAAGCAATGAAAAAATGCAAGCGTAAGTGGGACGTGAACACACCACAGCAAAAGCATAAGAATCGCCAAAGGGCAAGATTGAGGAAGACGCACCTTTTCTTACGTCATTGGTTTTATCGATCCCAAGGCCTACAGATGACCGAGCGATTGTGCCACGGTGGTTCCCTCACATCTTCAGTATTCTTTTCATTTGCATCAGGGTGTGTCGCCACGACCATTGTGAGCCCTATTCAGAGCCGGCATGTCATGCGTTCACGCGATTGCGGCGTAAAAAGAAATGTGGAGGTGATTCTGAAAACAAGGTCAGTTTGAGACTTCGCTGAGAGATTGAACTGTCTTACATATATTTAGGACCATTCTTATATTGTCTTGCAATAATTATGATAATGATAATAGCATTATAAATATATATATATATATATATATATATATATATATATATATATGTGTGTGTATGTATATGTATATAGATATAGATCTAGATCTAGATATAGACAGATATATATATATATATATATATATATATATATATGTATATATGTATATATATATATATATATATATATATATATATATATATATATATATATATATATGCATATATATTCTAATATTATCACACAATTCTAATAATATGGACAATATCTTATAAATACATTAATTTACATTGCGTGCCTATTTAGTAGGCGTCAAATCAGTTAATCTTCGGCAGGCGGACTCCAAACTATGATTCATGATTTTGCAAGAATGAGCATAAACATGATTAAAGACCAATGAGTTGAAGCATACAAGTTTTGTATGAACATCACTGACTATTATGACAGCAGGTGTGTTGTCTGCAACGAGCGGTTATCCTGTCAGGCCACAACGTTATGTTCTATTTCAATTTGCTTGTCTTATTAAACATCAAACATGCCCATACAGGTTTTACTATGAAGAGTGACAGAATTCTATCTCCCATTTTCGAGGTGGATCGGCTTGACTGAAGAAACTTCGCATTTGACGATGATAGTCATGCCATCATCAAATCCAGCCCAGCGCCCTTCCATGCGAATCTCAAAATCAGCCCAAACCAAAAAACCGCCCCGCCAGCAGATGGCACCAGCAAAGTGA
>NW_023596809.1:0-8828 GCF_011947565.3 Pollicipes pollicipes | reverse complement strand
AGAGTTTTTGGGGGGCCATAGCCCCGTGCCCCCCCCCCCCAGGATCGGCCTATGAATGAAGACCGCTTCGCTGGCAAGCCCGGGCACAAAATACACAATGAAGACTAATCAGGCATCATACAGAGCACGTAGCCTTTGGCACAAGTCGTCCCCGAACTATGGCGATCTGTATTATCACGTATCAATCCGGCTTACCGAGCATCCTAACTACAACGGCCATGCCATGCCAGACCCGAGTCCAACGGAGATAGCTCTGCCATCTGGTCAAAGTCGCGTTCACACTGTCAGCTTGATTTGCCAGCCCCTTTGTTGAACGACGGCGACCCGCCGGCGTTCAACGGCATCACTTCTGCATTGGGCGGTGTCCAGCGACGGCGCTCCTATGCTTGGTGACAGCCACCCGCCGGCAGGGGAAGGCTGCCAACTAGCGCCATCTGCGGGGTTCTACTCTGGACGGCAACAGCAGCCAGCGCGTAACAGCGGCGCTCCTGCAACGGAGGGACGATTGCTAATCTCAGGGTCTTCCTTCCCTGAACGGCATCAGTCAAACATGATGATACCATACTGCATGCAAAACATCTCAGGGCTAGGATGTACTGAACTGAGGGCTGGACTGGTCTCGGGGCTAGATTGGACTGGGGGTCCGGACTGGACTGGGTGCTGGACTGGACAGGGAGTGGGCCTGCCCTGAGGCTGGATTGGATGGGGGTTGGACTGAACTTGGGGCTGGACTACACTGAGCTGGAGCAGGATGGGCTGGACAGGTCAGGACAGATCAGATCAAGTCAGGATGTGATATGGTCTGTGATCTGCAGAGCTAGGCAGAACCGGGTTGACAGGGGATATGACCAAGGCTGGTTGGAGTATTGAACACCAAGTGGTCTGACTACAGATTAAATGACATCCTTCATGTCCAACACGGCCCCGGCGCTAACCGCCGTCCCGGCCCCGGTTCTGGACCGAACCTGACCCTGTCTGGGTTCCGGTCGTCGTCGCGGTCGCGATCCTAATCCTGGCCCTGGCACCGGCCCCCTCCCAGCCCGGCCCGGCCCGCCCTACCTCGCCCCGCCCCACCCCGACCCGACCCCACTCGACCCGATCCGACCCGATCCGATCCTATCCGACCCTATTTTATCCAATCCTTTCCGATCCGACACGATCTGATCCGCTCCGATCCGATCCGGCCTGACGTGGTCTGGGCTTTCCCTCGGCCCAGCTCCAGTCCGCTCTCGGTCCAGACGTACGGTCATTGTAACAGACCCGGTTTGTTTCGGACGCCGGCCCGGCCCAACCAAGGTACGGCAGACCAAACTGAAAAGGGCCAAGCCAACCGAAGTCCAGCCAAGCCCATCCCGTGGGCCCGAGCGAGGCAAGGCTGGCAAGTACCTGAGCCGCAGGAGACCTAAGGTCAGGCCAAGCTGCTATCTGACCCATGGTCCGGTTACCTTTGTCCTCCAACCATCCCTTTCAGGTCCCTGTATATCCCAGCCTAACTTGAAAACGTGCTCTCACTTGAGCCGCAAAGCAGACCGTAGCAAGCCGGTGGGGCAGGGGAGGGCATCACGCTGTAGTTTTTAGCCAGGCTGCCGTCTTTAGTACTAGGTGTTACCATAAAGGCCTTTCGGCACTGGGTCAGATGACCGTCAGATCAGCTGACGGGCATCAGCTGACTCACGCCCCAGCCCGCGAGGAGGGCATTAGTAATCTGGACACCCACGCGTGCGGATCGCTGTCCTGATAAAATAGACGAGCCGAGCCGGGATCCAGCCCGTGGGAACAGAACACGGCGCGGTCTGCTTGCATAACGGGTTGTGTCCGTGAAAACGAGTCTTACACGTAGTGACCTAGGTGCAGCCGTGCTGGACCACTCACGTCAGTGATCAGTGACGGCGAGCAGCTCGAGCGCTCGGCGGCGCTTATGGTGCAGCAGTCCGAGCAGGCGGCGCAGCGGGAGGAGCGGCTTACCTTCATGCTGGAGCGGGTGCTTGCTAGCCAAAAGCGACCGCCAGCCGCAGCCGAGGGCAGGAGCGGAGCTCGTAAAGTGTGACATCCCCGGCCAGCTGCACAACACTGAACATAACATACCAGTCATAATTTGGTGTGTTCATTTTAGCTTGAAACAATTAACAGAAGCCTCATTGAAATTTGACAATTTTGGGGTGCAATTTTAAACGTCCTGCTTCTTTTTATCGCTAGAAGCCTGAGGAGAGGTCACGTTGGATATCGGGAGAGAAAGTGACCCACCCAAAATGCACATCGACACCTGTTACCATTGCGAATAAATGAAGTTGCAAAATCCGCAAACAGAATTTCTTATCGGCACCATGAGATCAGATACTTCTGCCCGTGCCACAATGTTGGTTGTCCGCGGCACTGCGCACAGCTGATGATGATCGTGGCTCGTGCAGTGGATGTCGGTATGGCCTCCACAGGCGTGGCCGCCGCTGCTGGCTGTGCTGCGGCTTGACCCACTGATGACTCGGATTCATTCCCCGCGATGGGTCTGGGTTGTTGACTGCAAAGTTTTGTTTTCAAAGACTGCGAAGACAAAGTTTTCCTGACACATCACTAACATAACGCATGGACTGGCCCCTATCGCCGAAAAAGCCGCACTAGCTCGGCGCGTCTGGAAAAGCCAGCGCGTCTTTGGGCTGCTGCGTCCCGGCCGACCGGCTCCCCTTCCGTGATAGGATCGTCCTCAACATTGTCTTGTTCTGCGGGCAGAGCCGCCAGCCCGTCTAGCAGCCATGCGCCATCATCCCCAGCCGACTGGCAAAGGTTGTGTAAGATGACGCACGCTCTGGAACAGCGTAAACACTATGAGAGTCGACACGATGACATTTCGGAACTTATGACCACACACGTTATGGTAAGGAACGCAAGCACATAGATAGGAGAGGGCGGACTTCCCCCCCCCCCCCCCCCACATGTTCTCTCGTCGAATATTTCGCTATTCACCCGATGTTTCCGGTAGAGGAGTGTACGTGCCAGAAGTCCATATGATTGTAATAAGTCGGTGAACTTCTATTCACACACTGCATGATCAACTCACTGAAATGTGCTCACGAAGTGTGCGCTTTAAATTTCCCCTTTCGGGTTCAGGATAAATTAATTTGTTTTTAAACAACACACTCACACGATGACCTTGATTGACGTCTCGATCTTGCGTAGACGCAGCTTCTTGCCATGTGAAGCTGGGAAGCGCATCTTTAATGATCCGAAAGCATTTTCGACTATGACCCGTGTTTTCGAATGCCCGCTGTTGTACCTATTGGAAGCAAATGACATTTGCGTTTAGATTGCAGAATACCGGTTAAAATATAGACGCGTTTGCTTTAAGAATACGACTATGAACGAACATCTGTGAATAACGGCGATGCTTCATTTGTTATAAAGTATTTACGGGCAATGTTGATATATGATATAACGTGATGGTTGGATATCAAAGTCCAAAGTCCTTCTCTCGGCGTCTGTTGCCGGCAAAGCAATCGGAGTCATCAGCCAGGGGAGGCAGGGGTAGGCGCTGTCCCCCAGAAGCAGCCCACCTGGCATTGATTGGCCGCTCGCAAAACTGAAAAGAGGTCAACGTTTTTTAAAGTTATGCGCGGGCCATGTTTAGGCATTGCCACCACGTAGCGGTTGGCCCACGCGATACGGATACAGATATGTGGAAATGTTCCTCCAGGACACATCACAGACACTGGTGGCATACCAAAAAGAGGCGGCATATTTGAAATGTATGGGTGACGGCATATTTGGAATGTATGTATGGTTATTGTCGTAAAAAATATTTATAGCTGTACCTATGTACTGGCTCATGGCTTTTCTCATACTGGATTTTCTACTCATTATATGTCTACTATTGGCTTTTCTGCTAGTTATTGGCTTGTCTACTCATGGCTTTTCTACTACTCACAACTCCGGGAGGCCCAAGGTACGCATTACGCGGGCGTCATGGACTCGCCTGGTGGCGTGCGCTTCTGTTGCCAAGAATTGACGGTTCGATCCGGCATCAGCCATCAAGTTCAGGCTTGTTTGTCCTTTTCGGTTCACATACGCATTTTCTGGGCTGGCAGGCACCGTTACGCTAATATGCGTGCCGTCGGTGCATCCTAGAAGACATTGATGCGTCACCAGCTCACACCGTTGTACTGATGACATATGGCCACAAATGCAACCTCCAATGTAATGCAACATCGAGATGCGTAGCCCCCTGCCCCCGTCATAGGCGGATCCAGGGGGGAGGCACGGTTATGCCGCCCAAAAAACCTCTGAGAGTATGCTTTGCCCCCACAAAAAAAATTATTTCCAGAACTTTCGTCTACCTACTTTCTACTTTGCTTTACTACTTTCTACTTTCTACCTACTACCTACTTTCTACATTTTTTCTTTCGTCTACCTACAGAACTTTCGTCTACAGAACTTTCGTCTACCAGAAGTTTCGTCTACCTACCGTCTGTTTTAACTTTCACTGTTTTAACGGTTTTGTTTTAACTTCTGTTTAAGATTCAAAAGCATTTCGGTGCTTTTTTCGGTTTTGATGATGTCCCTACTAGGTACTCGCGAGAGGCACCACGCACTGGACCTCGGATCCCACACCAGCCAGCTGGCGACGAACGGTTGCCCCCCCAAAAAAACTCCAGGCTAGATCCGCCTCTGGCCCCCGTAGACATTGTAAAATCGATTGATGTTTGGAAGTGGGATGTCCCGTGTGCAGTTCAGAATGGGCCCTTAGCTTTCAATAATGTATTCTCTACGGCTCATCACAGGCCCTCTGCAGGCCAGAATGGGTCTCTGAAGGCTGTGCTGGGCACTTCAGAAAGGTCCTGTTCGGGGACCACAGAAATCTACGAGTTTCTGTCTTGAGAAACTGGCTACAAGTTGTCAAAACATGGCTGCTGTCCTCTACGGCTGTCCATTCACTTCCCCGAATCGGTAACTCATAAAGCAAAGAAGCAGTTTCGCCGCTGACGAAGCAGCAACGGTGAGCCTGTCTCCCGAGCTGGGAAAGATTAGGGTCAGAAAAAGCATGTTCGGAAGGCTTAATGCCCGGAAGATCTGTACGTGGAATACCCACACTTGGATTGCCCCCGCTCAGGAGACTTCGGAAGAACCTTCTACTGCTCCAGATGAGACCCTGAAAGGAGATGGGGCGAATAACGAATGTGGAGCGCATAACGCATCAACGCGCGCGTGTCGAGTACTATCTGAAGCTTTCGAATTTGTTGCTGCTTAAAATTCTGCAGCAAACACCTGTCTCTTGAAGAGCAGCCGATGAAATTCAGGCGCACGAAAACTGCCACGCACCATGGGTCAGTTTAAGAATTTGCAATTTTTGACGATGCTGTGCCAAGGCAGTATTGATGCATCTAAACTTTGGAGGCAGGTGCCTTCCCAGCGACCTAGAATGCCTACCAGCTCGTGAAATTTCACCTGCTCGGGGGAAACAATGTTGAAACGGATGGATAATCTTTGGGAGCTGAGTGGTCTTATTTGCCGGAAGGTACAGATGAGTCGAATAGGTTCGATTACGCACCAGTAGGAAACACCAGTAGATGTATATCTACCATAGCAGCATTCCGCTCCAGCCGCCGTGCTTGCCTCCGAGGAAATGTTCCTCAAGTATGCCCCAACCCCACCGACTATGGTGCTTGCCGTCGATGATGGCTGGCAAATAGACTTGGATCGAACTACCTGTATCCACATCTGCCTCCCCTTCAAGCTTCTAGTATGTTTTGTTGCACGTGAGCACCGTGCTCTGTATTTTGTCCGCAATGAACACGATTTTCTGCCGTTTCAGAATTCTTAACATGGATGCTTCATCAGATGTGACACCGCTGCATCAACACATCGAGCCATTCGACCCTGACTCGAGCTCGTGGGCAGAGTGGGAGGAGCGCCTAGAGCTGTTCTTCGATTACAGCGGCATCACTGACGAGAAGCAGAAAAAAGTCACATTTCTGGCGGCATGCGGCAGAAAGGCATACGCTTTTCTTCGCAGTTTGATTGCACCTCGGAAGCCGATGGACGTACCTCTTGCGGAGTTGCTTCTGGTTATGCAAGGTCAGGAGGATTCTGACCTTTCAGTCACCATCAGCCGGCGCAAGTTCGGCTCGTGTGTCCGTCGCGCTGGCCAACAAGTCGCTGACTACGCTGCTGTTCTCCGCCAAAATGCCAACGACTGCTGTTTTGGAGATACCCTCGGGGACAGGCTGCTGGAACAGCTCATCTTCGGAATAGCAGATGATCAAATGCAAAGAAGACTGTTGTCTGAGAAGAATCTAAGTTTCAGCAGCGCCGTTGCCATTTGCCGCACTATGGAGGCGTCCAACTCAGATGATGAAGTGACGACCAGTGATCATACATCCGAGATCACAACTCGGCCAAACTCGGAGAGCACCAACTGGGTAAGCTTACCCTGTTGACACAGCGCGTGGTCGCACCATCAGTGCTGCCGTTGTCAGTGAATGAAAATGCAATTTTTCATTTCTTTATGTCCGAACCTTTTCAATGAACGTAATTCTGGGATCAGAACCTATGCTCAGCAACGCGTGTAGCCATGATCTCGCCATCCGATGCAGAAATTTGTGGTCAATGACAGAATTTGGTGACAAAGCTCAACATGCCACAACACTGCGTACGTTCCGTCCTGAGGCCTCTTGTGCGGCTGCTTTCACACGCCGAAGGCAATCCAAGTCAGTGACAAATAGCGAGCGTATAAAGCGACACGACCCCACCCCACCATGGGTCAGTGAGTCGAAACACCGGCGCTCAAACCAACTGAGCAGTCGCCACGGGCTACTACTGTTTGCTATACTGCTCATCATATGCCGTACTTTTACAGCTGTAAGCTGAAGCCGAATCAGACCTTTGAACTCAGTTTAAGGGCTCTGCTGGCTGAGAACCAATAAATCTGCGTTTCGCCTCATATGATTAGTTCTGTGGGCTCGGCATTTGCTTGTAAAGTGTATTCCCAAAGCATGAAGAGGTTTTACGCTAAGCGTCCCCATTGCTGACAACGCCTTCGTTGGCATGCCAGGCAACGATTGCTTTAGGTTGAGTCTTAAAAATTACAATAAAAAATAAATGAAACGCACCTTCCGACGTCATTACCTGCAATAACTGTTATGCTAATGGTGGCACAAGGGTCATTCAATACCAACGACGTGTCAGGTTAAGTTTCCAAAACCGCCTTGTATTTAAAGTACGATTATCCCCGATGCTGAGTATGGTGGGGAAATCTTGGCTGGTACTGACCTGAGCCGCTGAGAAGGTAGATATGGGTGCGTCATTATTGTTTCATGTATCCGTCCTGGGAACCTGGGCATGGATGGCCCACTTCACGCCAGTGAAAACTGTGTTCCGCTTCGCCATGGTAACTCATTTCCAACGCGCCATTTTGCCCTTATGATGAACGTCTTGTGATGACTCTCTGCTTAGAACTTTGTACCATCGCGAGGATTAGGAGTTCTCAGAAATAAGCTTTCAACTGGTGGATTACGTAGCAGGCTAACCACAGGCAGGGCAAAAACAGGCGACGAGCTTTTCCGGCACGTTGTGAAATGCGGGGTTCCATGGGTGGTACGTTCCTTCCGCACAGACTGAATCTCCCTAAGACATTCAACACTAACTCTTCGTGATCAACATCGTCGAGCATCACCAAAATTTGACCTTCAAGGTTGTTGTTATTTCACGCTGGGAATAAGGTAATGTGACCGTTCATTGCCCCGTTAACATTCACAGTGGTATGTTTTGAATGAAACTTTTCGAGGGTGTTCCGACCAAATCTTCAACAAGCCATAATGTTTATTTTCACGCATGAGTCAAAGGACTTGCTGACATTTGTGTAGAAGTGGGCGGTATATGCAAGTAGGAAAACCGTAAAACATATTGTCAACACAAATCGGATGATAACTTCAGGCTACTCCTCTGCAAACGCAGCACCTTATATTTATCTACTGCATTGCAGACGCGTAATGAGAGCGAGATGGGGCTGGAGAGCCTGTCAGCCGAGCTGGACGCCTTGAGGAAGGCGTGTGCCAACTACAGTAACGAATTACTCCGAGTGAAGGCTGCATATGAGGAGTCTCAGCGGCAGCTCGCCTCCATCCGCTGCGAGAACAAGGTCCTGTCCGGCAAGAACGAGGTAGGCTCGCCGACCCATAGATTGATGTTGTCTGGTGTTCAAAAGCCTCAGGATCTGGTGAAGGGTTCATGCGAACGCCTGTCCTGATTTTGATAACTGTGAACTGCTGTAGCTGTGTGTCGGGCAGCTATGATCGGCGATCACGAAATGCCGTTGGAGGAAATATGCTGGTCTGCCGTTATGCTGCCGTTCTCTGCTGTTAACTATGACTTTCGCAAGTTCAACTTTGGCCCTATTGACGACAACCATCTTTAGCTAGAACAGCAGGAAACCGCATAACCGCAGCAATTAAAGCCAACGTCAAACGGATGGCACAGGCTGAGCTGCAATTAAATAATTTTATCTAGCTGATTTGCATCGGGCTTCTTTGCTACCCTCTCAATCTTCGTATTTTAGTTTAAGGGTACTTCGCCTGCCTGCATCATGCCCGGTGTGTATCGTACGCTGTACAATCTAGCACGTGGAACCGAGCAGTCATTCTTGCCAATAACTGACCCGTGCTGAAGATTGGGAGAGATTAGAGATTAAAAGATAAGGCGCTTCAAGAGATTAGAGCAGGACATCAACGAGCTGGAGACCGCCCTCAACACCGCCAATGCGTCGATTGCCGGAAAACAGGAGGCGGTGCGGCGCTACCAGGCCGAGATCGGCGAAACAACGGCGCGCCTGGAGGAGGAGGTCC
>NW_023596808.1:0-42071 GCF_011947565.3 Pollicipes pollicipes | reverse complement strand
GCCACAGATCTGCTTATCCCATCATTCCCCACTGACATTGGTTCATCTCTGGCTTGCACACGACATAATTTAAACACTAGATGTAAAAGTTCAACGATTGATTGAACCTGGTAATCAAATTGCCCGACTCATGAGCCATTTGATAGAAATAACAGGAAGCGATCAACACAAAAAGGCTGGGCATGGGTGCTCATTTTAAAATGGAAACCATCAAAACCTGCTGGCCACATTTTGCCTGATTGTTGACACGAACATTCTAATTTGTGGATTGGGCACAGCTGCTGCTTTTTTAGATTCGTAAGGAATGTGTGAGAACACGTGTAAGAAGAAGTGCGCAAGTGATGCGATGCCCAATGTGACAGTGATTTTTTTTGTTGCATCATCATTCATTGGTTCGTCACGTAAGATAATGTGCTGGGCTATATAATGGCATTGCTCGTGTCTCCAGCCCTATAACCATTCCTTAATTAACGAAGTTAGTTATGGTTTTGACAGATGCAACGTTTTCTTCTTAAAAAAAATCCGATACCGGTGTCAGCTGAAGCACAGAGATAAGCAACTAACGCCAAGGATTTCGGGCTGATGCCGGCTACTGGTGCCGGCTACTGGCACCGGCTTCCATTGTGTCCCATGCTGGCAGACATATCCTGGCACTGACAGACAAGCAGGACACTTATAATGGCATATGTCAATCCACACACCACTCCAGTGCCGCTAACACGCCGACTCAGCACGGCCCGCGAGTACTTCAAGGCCCAGATGTTGCATATATGGTCAAACCCTGCCTGAACGAAGGCTATACATGAAGTTTGGTGCTGCGAGAAACACAGATTTCCCACCAGCAATAATGACTTGCGTTTGCTCGATTTCTTAGAAGGCCCACGTTGATAGGTAACCAGGGCAATTTATTCAGCCATAATACAAAGCATTGTTGCAAGAATTCCGGCCGGCTACATGTCAAAATGTTTCCAACATTTAAACAATTATAAAATTAATGATCGCCACCTCTAAGCTGAGATAAGGCGGCGCTACAATTGGCACTGCCCTTGCGACATACACAGGGGAAAGTTCCAACAAAGATTATTTTGCCTTCAACGCAACGCGGTCTTTTCTTCTGAACAGCCGAGCTCCCCGTATACCGTCTGATGCAGCTTGGATCATGATAATTTTCACTTCTCAGTTGAGCGCACGTAGTGACGTATTTTGTGCCCTTGCAGTTAGGGGCTGCAGTGCAACTCCAGGACCGTTTTATGCATATGCATATGTTGCAAAAAGTTCCATCTTCACCTAGCTGTAGTCCAAAATCATGTTCCATGCTCTCAAGACATGGCAAAAGTGCTTCTTTTCTGGCAGTAGACTTGTCTAAGAGCTGCAAAGTTTCATTCGATTCAAGTCCTAACCCCAAAGTTATTACCAGGGAAAGTAAAAAAAAGGATGAAAGGAAAAAACGCATCTCGAGTAGCTTAATCTTCTCGGTTTTCAATTTTGAGATGGTAAACTGATGTCAATTGCTTACTAAGCTTCGCAGACAGGACGCTAACGATTTGGCGATATGTGATGTAGCATGGGGCAAGAGAAAAAGTGCCGTTAGTAAACGCTTACGGGAAAGAAAACTTGCTTCCCTTTTGCGAGAGAAAAAACACGTGCATTTGAAGCGCTCTACTTCCTACTTGCGGACACCATTTCGAATTGCCAGGTAATAATACATTCAGATTGCATATTCCAAGCTAAGCTTATTGCATATCATAAGAGTGACAAATTGCATCCAGACACTTGTTGCGTGATGCACGCAATCGCCATCAGTACAGTGCATTATGCATTTCCGTCTTTGTCGAAAAGTGCCTGTCTTCATGGCTTCTTCATACCTTATATGGCGCATTGGTCGGTGAGCTCTAATGTGGTTGGAACAATGCTCACTGTTTAATCCTTGCTCGGATTCGGCGCTTTCTTTGCCTCGAATTGGCAATGGGATGCCATTGTCTCGCCAGTCCCAAACCAAGAAGGCCAGAGCCTCACACGACCAAAAACAAGTGAATGAGCCTCGGGAGGATCCTGTGATTAGTCACAAGTTTTATGCTAGTTGAACAGGATCCCAGCCCAGCCAGCATTCCTCAGGCGTGTTGACACGCAACATTGTAGGGCCGCTGTAGTTTGAGGCGCCCTCCCAATTTTTTTTCTCTAAACAAAATACATGAGATTTCTGTAAACTGTCGCTATCAGTCCGCCTGCCATACACATCACGCGCGTAAATGTGATGACACGATGTGTTTTGGTTCATGACATTTTATGAGGTCATGAGGTTATTAGATTTGGTCTAAACTGGGATTTTTAATCCAACATACGAGTAGCTACGTTGTTCATGCTACACAGTGAAGGTAGAGAATTGATGCTACCAAACAACCTTTTCCAACAAAAATGTGATGGACGGAATAAAGGTGCAATCTAAAGCTACGTAACATGTCAAATGCATCATGCGTGGCATGTAGATGTAGTGTTGACCCCGACCAGGTGCAACGACGTGCTACGGGACGTTGGTTTCTGAACAATCACTCGTATTCTGTGCGTGCTCCGTAGGGGTACAGGAACGGGCAGCGACGGGGGTGGGTTGGAGAGGAGCAAGCTATTGGTATTTTTGCGCGATCTTGTCTGCAAGGCTTCCCACGAACTGGTAACAATCGCGAACACTTCTAAACTCGGTTGCTGATACGGGCAAACGAACCGTGTTATGATAGATGGAAATGCAACTTGAGATCGGGGACTGGATTTGGTGAGGGAGCCCGAAGTGCGTGATCAAAACCACGTTATACGCTGTCATGTAACCCGCTGCTCTGACCAGGCACCGGGGCAACACCCGCACCATGCGCAGCACCTCGGCCGGAGCAGACGCTTGTCATGGCAGACGCAGCCTGGTGACTGAATCTGTCTGGCTTCAGAAAAGTGACGGCACTGAAGGACATAATCTGATGTGAATATTTCCTTTTCATAACATTCAGTAGCGTTACAGGTACTTACGGCGCACATCTGGCATCTATTGGCGTTTTCACTTAAAGACCTGTCTGAACATGTTCTCTCGAAGAATGTCCCAGGACAACGTACAAGTTGACTCAGTTCCTGACCGTGTCCAAGAATGACTGCCTTATCGTTGATAGAACAGCTGCGCCATTGTCGCTGGATAAAAAATAAACAGCTCCGCAACACCTATGATTTCGGAGGACGGCTTCTTCGGCGCTCGCCTCAATCTAAAGGTTACACAGGTGTAAACAGGGCATTTTGATGTTACCCAAGCCGTTGACGGTCAGTTGTACTGAGCTCAACTTAATATGGTTGCCTATACCCACCGTCTTCTTTATGACACAGGATTTCACGCCCGTTGAAAGTAGCAGTCGAAGCATCCGTCACATGTGAAGACGGCACAACGCTTTGAACTGGAGATCCGGACAATCTCGATGCACGATATATTCTACAGCTGCGCTCACGTGTACTGGATTATACCGGATACAAATCAGGAATACATCATTCTCACACTTTTGTGACTAACGCACGTGGTACGCTCACACGTAAAGCTTTTCGAGCCACGATCAAATTAATTTCCATCCTACACAAAGAGTTGACACCCCACCTGGGTGTCTCTAACCAGCAGTCCCTGCATTCCATTGTGCTCACACATTTGCACGATGCATTATTGAGATATTCCTTTGATCCATCCGATCCAAACATTTAGCTGTAATCCACTTTTTTCTTGATAACGCCAAGACACAACAAAAGGAACAAGAGCGACGACTTGCTGCAAAAACGGCCCACCCACAGCGCACAGCCCTCCGCCGCCGAGAGTGCGCCAATCTGGGAGGCAGGCACAGAGGCTGGGGCGGCCTCATGGCCGACACCATCCACGTATCCCCCCAGGCCGGACAGCGCCACCAGTGTCTGAAGCAATGCTCAACACTGCAGCACCTGCACCAGGTGACGACATTGACGCAGGCTCTTGCAAAAGCGCACAACGCCGCCTCGTCGCGGTGCTGCGCGCGTGGCGCAGAGAAACCGCAAGCAACCACTGCGCGACGCAGAGTCGCTGAGAGCACCAGACCGGCGCCACCGGGAGGCGGACACAGAGCCCCACGCGCCCTGCGCCAGCGCCGCTGCCTGGCGTCGGCGTGATGCGTCCGTGGCGCCGCCTCGCCGCAGTACAGTCTCTGACACAGTGCCGGAGTGGGCCCGGAGCGAGAGGAGCTGGTGTTCGCGCCGTGCCCGCGGCGACCCCCCGCCTCGGCGACAGGTCAGCCGCGGCTGGTCGGTCGTCCAGCGGCGCCTCGGCGACTGTTCACGTCAGCCGTTCCGACCGGTCGCGAGGGTCCCAGCCGGGCAGAGCGCGTGGCGTCCCCCTGGCAGTGCATATCACTGTTTGTGCTTCACCTCCAGCAGCTGCGGATAGTTCTCCACGAGCTGAGCAGGATGCCGTCGATGTACGTGCGCAGCTGCTTGTTCACGTCCTGCTGCTCCAGCAGCGACTTCTTCAGCTGGAACGGAGGACACCTGGGTCACGCTTCAGCACCGCCAGGCCATGCAGGTTACACTGTCGGGGATTTTGCGCGGCGGAGTAGGTGCATTTCACCGAACCCTTTACATGCGAACGGTGTATGACTTGACGGCACACCGCGAACAGGTGGCCCACCAGCTCCTTCGCTATTTACGCGTTGTACGTCATTGCCATCGTGGCGGGCTGATCTCAACCAACCGATACACGGATTTTATGCAGAGAATCACCAAACGCTGAAACACGTCGTCGTAGTCGTAGAAGCACCACCTTCCACAATCGCGGTGCACACACCCCATTCAAACGTTTCTGCCATACATTGCAAGATGCATTCATGCAGCGTGCCAACAGCAGTGCGATGTTCAGCAAACATTAAACAAGCGTGCCATAAGGTCAGGGTCAAGCTTACGGCCGATGGCAAACCAAACACAGCGGGCACGCAAGGTCTATGTGTGACACATAAGCCTGTCATGCTGCCTCAGTGCACCCGCACCACGCTATGGATTGGTGACCAAGTATATCGGGCCAAAGCCGCTGCTCCCTGTGCGTGAATGCGCGTGCAATCTTGCATGGGGGGAGGGGGGGGGGGGCGTGGTCGTCAAAAGTGGTGTTGTGTTAGTGTTAATAGAAAGCTCGTACAACCGTTAATCATATCTGCGTCCCCTCTCACCTTTTGCAACGTTTCACCACTATCGACCTTGAAAAAGACAGTTTTATATCAACGCATGTCGCACAAAGAATGTTATCATGCTTTAATGTTTCTCAGTCGTTGAACAGTGTAGGATTTGTTACGTCATGAGTCATTTAAATTTTAGACGCCCGCATGCCATGTCAAAGACTATATCTAGAATAGCCTCTAAGCCTTGTCTATCTAGGTCTTCACGGGGAATTACTTCCCTTTAATGTCGGATGGACGTGTTCATAGATCAATATCGTCATTATTCACGTCGTATATTCACAACGAGCTGAAACGAAAAAGCCCGTGTGTGTTCACCTCCCGGGCTGCCTACATGCTGCGCCATGGCTGGCAGGGCAAGTCTCAGATGTAGATTAAAAACCATTCGCGGCACGAGCCGTTCTGAAGGCTGTCAAAATCCCCCAGTATCTGAAGGTGTAAAATCCCCAGTATCTGAAAGTGTAAAAATCCCCAGTATCTGAAGGTGTAAAATCCTCAGTATCTGCCCACCGTAGCGAAATCGTTTGTCGTGACGCACGCTTTCCAATCGTTTACTAGCCGCAGCTTCTGCGAGAAAACTGGGAGATTGAGCATAGTCAAATTATGGATGAATTCAGCGATAATGAAAACGCTGTGGCCCAACTTGCAGTCTTAATGGTAAGAAAGGGCGGTACTTAAAGCGCCAACGACTAAAAGGTGCATGACAACGCATGTAAGCAAAATAAACCGCTCGGTAGCAGTAAAACAGAACTGCAATTGTGGAACCTGTTCACCCGCCAAACAAATCGATAATGCTGGTCGACTGGTGGTTGTAGCAGTCATATAGCATGGACACTCCACGAACACATTTAGGTGCTTAGTTACAACGAACTTCGGCAAAACAAAACAAATTTAAATGTTCCTTCCTTTGCTGGAGATATGTCCACCAATCGATATGTCTGACATTCTTTGGCTGTCTTTTACAGGGCGATGACCAGTACACCCTTTATGGTAATGGTAACGTGCGAACAACAGTGGCTGGTCCTGAGTGAGAGAACAAAAGGAACGAGGCTCTTCTCTCTCCATTGGAAATAAGACTCAGCGCCTTAAACGACACACTAATACCCACCGCACACCGGTATCACCCTCCAAACAGATAGAAAACTCATTCACATCCAGCAGAGATAAATAAATGCTCCCTGGACATCCTCTGATCTTAGTGGATTTCCTCCACGTGGCCCGCCGAGTACGCACCTCCTCTCCCGACATGTCCTCCAGCTCCAAGGCCAGGCTCTTGGGTCCCCGACCTCCAGCAGCTGTCGGCCCTCTTCTAGGCCGTTAGAGAGCAGCTGCGCCTGCAGCTCCTCGTTGCTCTCCTGCAGCTCTGCGGGGAGGGGGAGGGGGGGGGGGGGCAGTCAGCAGAGGCGGCAGGCGCCGCAGTCTGGGGATAATGACGTCACCGGGGGACGACGCCCGGGCGGCCTGCCCTTGGCCTCAAAGTGAAGCCCGCTGGATCGCGAATGTTAACCAAATCCGAAAGAGAGAAACCTGAGTTTTTCGACCCCGCAAACTCTGCCTCACCCCCTTGCATCCCCTAAGCTCAAAGCTCACCGCGACGCCATTACGGCTCTGATCAAACACCGCCTGCGATAGCAACGTAGCATCGTGGCAATTTTTTTTTGCGTAGTGATTGTTAAAGTGATTTAAGCAATTTAAGCCGGCTTACCCCCCAAACTGCTTGGGTGGCGCAGCGGTCAGCATGGTGAGCTTCATATGCCTCTGGACGCACGACCACACACGATCCGACACGAGAGGATGAAGTCCTACTCGGTGTGGGTACCCACCCACACGGCACATCATTGACAAGCGAGGATGATGTGCTGCTCGATGTGAATGCCCACCCCACACAGCACATGATCGGCACGAGAGGCTGGAGTCCCTGCTCGGTGTGGGTACCCTCCCCACACGGCACATGATCGGCCACGAGAGGTTGAAGTCCTGCCCAGTGTCGGTACCCGCCCACACGTGCTGCTCCAGAGGAGTGAGGGAACGAAAGCAAATACTTATTTGGCCGGTTTGATGGTTGAACTGCAAGGATGCAAAGACCGGCAACCACGTAAAATCTGTCTGCACAAGTGCTGAGGCAAGACATCTGAGCCCTGTTTGAAACAATGATTTGTCTTGTCCGCATCTGTTCGTCTATGATTCATTCACCCCGCTATGTCCTCATCAATGTCCCCACACATGCCTACTTCAACAGTGGCCTTCACGCCAGCCATCGCGTCACGTGACACCCAGCCGAGTACGGGACGCCTGGACTCATCCACTCAGTCACGAGTCCGCCCTGGACTCATCACTCAGTCACGAGTCGCCCTGGACTCATCACTCAGTCACGAGTCCGCCCTGGACTCATCACTCAGTCACGAGTCCGCCCTGGACTCATCACTCAGTCACGATCCGCCCTGGACTCATCACTCGGTCACGGAGTCCGCCTCGTCGCCGGGGCCGTCACCGGGCCGTGGACCCGCTGCCGCTGCTGACCTTTGTTCCGTTGGCGCAGCTCCCGCAGCTCCGTCTCCAGCTCGCCCTGGCGCAGCCGCACTACGCCCGACTCGTCCGACTCGGTCTTGAGGAGCAGGGCTGGCCTGCTGGCGCGTGTCCTCCAGCTCGCTGGATGAGCTCGGCCACCATCTGAGGTCACGAGTCAGATGGTCAGGTCACGGGAGAGCTCGGCCATCATCTGAGGTCAACAGTCGGAGGTTAGGTCACCCACAGCTCGGCCCACCCCCTGCGGTACGTCAGAGGGTCAGGTCACGGAGAACTTGGCTACCCTCCGAGTTTATCGGTCAGGGGTCAGGTCACGGAAGAGCTAGGCCATCCCTTGAGGTCAGAGGTCAGAGGTCAGGTCACGAAAGGGCTCGGCCCGCCCCTCTGAGATCAGCAATCTGGACACGGTGAGCTCGACCACGGCGTTAGGTCGACAGGTCGGAAATACAGGGAACTCGCTCACCATTTGATGGTCTGCCACGCCGACAGGCTGCCTCAAAAAAGAGCTCCGGCACCGTTGAGAAAGATACAGATCTTAGGCCCGTAACACAAGATGTCCATGAGGCCAGGGTTTAAGCAGGGCTGGTCAGGTCTCACTAAACCATACTGCCAGAGGCCGCAAAGAAGTTCGAACAAAGTTTCACGACGGGTAATGGGCACGGCCTGGATGAAGAGTGATCCCTTTTACGCCAAAATTGCCCCAAGGCGAATTAGTTCCGAGCCAGGAGTCGGCTGCGCTTCAACTTCCACGACGCAATTAAACGGAAGTCCCAGCTCTCTGCTAGCTGCTGCAGTGCCGCACGTGAATACCCGCCGCAGGTCTCCGACCGCGCCGTCCCACACTCCGCGAACCACACCGAAGTGCCGAAGCGCAACACTCCACACTTCTCCCATCTCCCCTCCCAGCCATCATCACGCCCCCCCCCCCTTCCCCTACCCTTCCACTGACCTGCGACTGGAGTGTGCGCTCCTGCTCCGCTCCTGACGGCCCGCGCCCGCTCCAGGTCGGCGGCACGCCGACTCTCCAGGCGCGCCGCCTCCAGGCCCGCCTCCAGCTCGGCCAGCCGCTCCTCCAGCTGGGCTCGGCCGGCCGCCGCCGCCTCCAGCTGCTGACGCGCGCGCGCCGCCTCCGCTCGGCGAAGCGCCACCTCCTTCTCCAGACTCTGCAGCCTGGGACGGAGCGGGAGCGGTACGGACCGTCAGGTCGGCTCCTCAGGATGTGAAGACTGAACGGAGTGAGGTGATGTGGCATAAGGGGCTTCGCGACTCGCGGATATAACTGCGGCCTTCCTCCACCTGGCTCTGGCTCTGGCTCTGGCCCTGGCTCTGACTCTGACTCTGACTCTGGCTCTGGCTCTGACTCTGACTCTGGCTCTGACACTGGCTGTTGCTGGAGCCACTTGGCTCTAACGTCACAAGCGGCGGGATTGAGGTTGAGAAAGAAAACACCTCCTTTCACAACCGGCGCGTCCAATGGATCAGAATACCGTGAAAACGGAACGCATTCACTGTTTCCCAGATCCTAAAGTCGGAGCCTCCGCACCTGGCTTGCAGCCAGATCCGAGTGTTTTTGTGAACGACGCGATGACCCCGCAATCGAGTGGATGTAATCATAGTGATTGGATGCACTGGCCACCGCAAATCAGACAGAATTAATCTCACAACCACGTTTCGCCCCGGTTTGACCGCACACGGGTGCAGTTAAAAAAACGGCCTTAATGGAGCAACTGTTGCACAGTTTAAGCCAAATCAGTAACATGTTCATGTACTCAGGCCTACCGACTCTAATGACGGAATGCAACTAGTGGAGACCCAAAAATCCGAAATTGAGACCATGACATACAACGGGCTTACTATACGAGAAAAGCACACACTCAGCGCTGGCACATGCCTGTGTGCCCAAGGGAGTCGTGAGAGTGTGATACGACTGACCTGATGGTCTGGTTCTCAGCTCCAGCGTCTTCTCCCTCTCCAGTCGCTGCATCAGCTCCTTGTGTCGTCTCCGCTCCGAGTCCAGCTGCTCCTCCGAACGCAGCTCCACCTCGCGCAGCTGAGACGCCCCGGAAGATCAGCACCGCACACACCACACTACAGCACGGCCACTAACACACCGGACGATCAGCACGGTCACTAACACACCGGAAGATCAGCACCACACACACACACTACAAGCGCGGCCGCTAACACACTTGATGGTCAGCACCGCACACACACACTACAGCACGGTCACTAACACACCGGACGATCAGCACGGTCACTAACACACCGGAAGATCAGCACCACACACACACACTACAGCGCGGCCGCTAACACACTTGACGGTCAGCACCGCACACACACACTACAGCACGGTCACTAACACACCGGACGATCAGCACCGCACACACACACACACTACAGCACGGCCATTAACACACCGGATGATCAGCACCGCACACACTACAGCACGGTCACTAACACGCCGGATCAGCGATCAGCACAACACACACACACTACAGCACGGCCACTAACACACCGGACGGTCAGCACCGCACACACACACTACAGCACGGCCACTAGCACACCGGAAGATCAGCACCAAACACACTACAGCACGGTCAATAACACGAAGCTGAAAAATACGAAGCTGTCTGTCGTGAGACAACTTGACACATGATTTGATACACGATAGACATGTCATCGGCATATATGTGACATTTGAGTACGGATTAGAGTATAATGGGTATTGGATTTATACAGTGCGCACTAGACATAAAATGGGGATGTTCTTCCAACCCCAGCGTGTCATTCGGCCGCATTACGACGTACCCACCACCGACAAGGTCGCTACAAGGATGTCTAGGACCCACATATCTCTCTAGCGTGAAAACGCAGTGGTGCATTCATGACGGCAACGGCTCCACCCTATCCACCAGGTACCTTCAGTGACACACGGCGCATCATGCTGATCTTACATTAGCATCCAACGATGCTGCTAAATCATCCAAAAGACATCCCAATGAAGAAGCTACAGCTGGAATTGCAGTCTGGAAAGATCCTTGGACACAGGTGTTTGAGGGTTGTATACCCAGAACACCGTCCAAATAAAACACATTGCAGAATATACGGAGTTCTGAGGACAGACTGTAAGCACTGCCTTATCGTATGCCCTCCATAAAAATAGATCTACCTCCTTCCTCCAAAACTGTATTTTCTCTAGTCCATCTCAGCCAAATGATGCTAATTTGGGTGATGCTGTCAGTCATTGTAGCTCTGGGCAGTGTTTGAAATTTACAAATTTTGAAACAAAATTTACTTTCTTTAATGAACAATTATCCGGACAACTTTTTGTGTCATTCATGTTTTAGGTAATAAAGTCAGTTACCTTTCGCACTTAAATACCCCGATTTTTTTAAACTTTCCAATCGAGGAAAGCCGGGCGAAAAAATGTGACAGCGGGTCCTAACGTTCCCACGTCACACCCCAGGCACAGCGTGATCCGTCCCTGACCTGCTCCTCCAGCATGATGAGGTGCTCCTGCAGACCCATCACACCCCAGGCCCAGCGCGATCCGTCCCTGACCTGCCTCCTCCAGCATGATGAGCGCGCCTGCAGACCCGTTCACACCCAGGCACAGCGCGAACCCGCCCCTGACCTGCTCCTCCAGCATGATGAGGCGCGCCTGCAGACCCGTCACACCCCAGGCACAGCGCGACCCGTCCCTGACCTGCTCCTCCAGCATGATGAGGCGCCGCCTGCAGACCGGCGTTCTCCTCCTTGCTGCGCGTGTACCGGTCATCGTTGTTGTTCTGGTTCTCCGCCAGCACCGTCACCTGCCGCTCCAGCACCTGCACCTGGCGGCACGCAGTCAGGGGTCAGGCCACCTGGAGCAACAGGCCAGCCACCACTCGTGCATGTGCTCAGGGTCAAGAAAAAAAGAGAGGTCAAGTCAAGCCGACAGTTAGGTCAAGGATTAGGGGACCTTCTGGTGAAATCAAGTCGTGGCTAGATGGGGGGAAAAGGTCGCATTACAGTGTACTATCTCTACTGAAGTGTTCAGTCAAGGCCGACGTCAGGCCACAGGTTCATGGGAAACAGCCAGTTTCTTTAAGTGATACTGTAATTCAAGCGACATTATGTTCGCACCGTACACATGCACTGGCACCCAACAACTTTCTCGTGCTTCGAACGACGTCTTTCAGGCATTGTTGATAGCGAGTTGATGAGATCAAACAGTCCCAGGTTACGTGATCATACGGTGCAGGTTAACAAGAGCCTGCTGTTTCACGTCAATAGCACTCAAAGGAGATATGTTGAACATTACGCATATCATGTGCAGATATCTCTCATTCAACACGAGTCGCGCGATGACACCATAGCAAGGGCTCAACAAGCTAAAGGGGGAGTGGAGAAGGGCGTTTCGCAGCATTCCGCACACGTCACGTCATGTCATGTCACATCTACGCGATTTATCAGGCCATTAACCGTAGAGACAAACCGGAAAGGCTGACAGCACAGTTGGCGGTGAGGTACAACGCACGACTTTAAGCTAAGCAGGCCGTCGGGAACAAGCTCATCTGGGTTTATTCGTCGACGAAAGCCATACAAGCGATCAGTAGCCTAGCCAGGATTCGTCGAGAAGAGTCGGGTCATAGGAACCCATTTCAGTCACGTGGATCACTCAATGTCACTCTCAGGGCCTTATTGTTGGATTGAGATCAAAAATTCGTCTTGGGTACGCACTGCGAACGATCAAGGTACCGTCAACTCGTTAGGGCTGAGAGCCTGAGCCATTCTCATAGAGACGAATGAAGCAGCCCACCCAATGCGGATGAAATGAAGCGTTCGTGGGTGTAATCGCCTGCCTATCGAGCTTATGCTATTAATCATTTGAACTGTACGACGTACACATTTCATCTTTACCGAGCCTTGAGATGCTTCAGTTTAATACACCTAACTGACGATCAGCTTGCACCTGACTTAGAGAAAGCACTCAAGTTATGGCATTGTGTCTCGTAACTGTGCTTCAAGCTGCAGTATCTTCATCGGAAAAGCGGCACTGATTTTCTCGAAACAACGTACAGTAAATTTGGGCATGAGTTTCCTGTGCATTACGAGTGTACGATTTTTTCTGGTATGGTAACACGCTGCTCGGTAGGCATCTCACCACAAGCCGCCTGCAAAGTCTCTCTAAGCAAACATCCCACATCTATTTCGTGTGCGGGCAAACCCTCGACACCAGTGACGTCACGGCCGCGCAGTACACCAGCAGACGCACGGCGCGGATGTGACCAGCGAACCTCGATCGGAGCGTCGGCGCAGTCGCCGCAGGGGACGCAACCGGCGCCGACGCTGTCCGCCGGGAGACGCGTGAGTCACCGCAGTCGCAGGCGGGACGTGCCGCCCCGTCTGGTGGCGGTGACGCCAGCTTCTCAACCGCCGACTCGAGTTTCTCAGGGAGTGGCCAGCGGCAGCGCGAGCGGACCCGACCTCGTTTTGGCGGGAACTTGGCTACGTACAGTGACTACGACTTCACTTGGTGTACGCGGAGCTTTCATGGCGGACTACCGCGAGACGCATCCGGCAGGAAAGCAGTCGTCGCTGCCCATGAGCTCTGAGATCCGCGAGGCAGGTGCGCCAGTTAGAGCACCAGAACTCGGGATCCCACGCGCCGCCCAGCTGGCACCTCTCCAGTGGATCAATCGGCCTCAGGTCGAGTTTTGACGCGCCCTTGACGCCAGGCCGGGACCCAGGGGACTCATCCCCGCCACCTAACACGTTTACTTTGGGCGGCAGCTCACCTGCCTCATCACAATATGTGATCACATCGATACTTCTTATCTTAGGCGATCATGATTCATCAACGTCACGTCCCGTCATCTCCATTCCGATGGGTTCGTAACCGAACCATCGCTCGACATCCGCGCACGCCAGTACCGGGTCCTGTTTACCAAATCAGGCCAGCAGGTAGGGGGGTGTCGGCAGCTGGCGTGTCGGCAGCCAGTGGCATCAGAGTGGGGAGCGCTGAGGAAATAGTGGCGGGTTGAAGCGTCCCATGGCAAAATGTACTAAATCCCAAGCCCCCTGGTCAACCCTCCGGGCACCTCAAACATGATTTTTTTCGGCGGATTTACCCAGCATCATGTTTTCATTCGAAGGTACCGGCGGCGAGGTGGTATAGGCCGAGCAATCTGCCGCAGATAGAAGCCTCCCACAACAGTCAGCTACTCCCCAGGCTCTTCAAAGCTGCAGACCGCTACTGCCACGGAAACACACACCGCCACTCACTTTCTCCAACGTGTCCAGGTGCCAGGAGAAGAACGTCGCCTTCAGCCGGGCCAGCACCGAGGAAGCTACACTGGCCCTCCCACCAGTCCGTACTCCAGGTCGGGCTCGGGCGTCCCCGCGGCCCTCACCGCCCTCCGAGCCGAGCTCGTACCCTCCCGCCGGCGAGCGCGCCAGTTTCGGCGCACGCATGGCGCGCAGGAACTGCCGCAGGTGCGGCGAGACGGCCGGCGCGGCCCGACGCCGACCGGTTACCGGTCGCGTGCGCCGGGTCGTCCGGGTCGAGGTCGCTGACGGAGCGCAGGTCACCGACCGACGAGACCAGGTCGTCCTCGAGGCCACTGTCCAGGTCCGGGTGGTCGGACGTGCTGCAGGGCCGCGCCATGACCTCCGATCCCAGGGTCACGGGTGAGGCCGCACAACGCGGGCCGCGGCTGACCTCTGGCCGCACGGTCACAGAGCGGGCGTCCGACACGGGTTGGCGTGAGATGAGCGTCTCCTGCGTTGGATGCCGTGGGTGCAGACCTGCTCCTGGCCGCATACGCCTCGGCCACGGGAGATTCCGACCCTTCTGAGGTCAACTTCTCGTCACGGCGACGGCTCGAAAACTGCACCGTTCCCGAGCACTGGTCTCGCCTGGTTCACCGGCCGCCGCCGCTGAACAACATTGCACTGCGGCTGGAACCCGCTCAGACGAGCACCGCTGACGATCGCCGGCGCTGACGAACCCGCTGACGACCCGACACGCCGCCGACCTGACCTGCCGCTGAGTCTGCTGATGGTCTGTCTCGAAAAGCGACGGTTCTTCTGACGCTCCGGAAAGGCGAGGATCACAGGTCCCGCTGCTCCGCGGCGCCGTCGCCCGCGGCGGCCGCGCGTGAAAACTCACAGCCCCGCCCTGGGTGTCGGCAAATATTTAGCCTCGGGCGCCGATGAGGTCACGACGGTGGACGGCTGCCAGCGCCCGGGTGCGGAAACAGAGGACTTCCCGATGAGAGCGCCGCCGCCTTCCACCAACCCTCCCACCAGTTACGTCCCAGAGGCAGAGTTTCGTCCCAGAGATTAAGTGCTGGTCACAGTGAGACGGATGCAGAATTCGTAGAGATTGTGAACTTGGCGTATTGAATAACTAACGTACATATTTCATATTTATCCCGCCTGGTCCTATCTTCGTAATTCCTGGTACTGGTCAAGGTACCTGTTTTTATACGTAGATATCAAAACCTCATTAGTTTGAAGTTCGGGAAGCTCGGGAAGACTGGCTGGGTCCCAAATGATTCTCAGAAATGTGACAATGTCCGTCTGTTCCGGCTGGCGCACGCCTCAGACCTCTTCTCAAGAGCGACTGCGCGGGCGCCGAACTGCCAGCCACCTTGGACTGGGTTCCCTGGCATCTGACTCGCCGGCGCCGCCCGTCAACACCTCCCGTGCCAGAGATCGCGCTCCTCATACCGATCTGCGGCGGCGCCTAGCGGTGCTCAGGCCGTCGGCACGGCCCGAGGTCCACTCGAGACACGGCTGTCCCACGGGGCCGGGTTAGATCATGGTCTGACACATCTGTGTGCTCGCCGACCCCTCTGACGGGGGGGCATGCTCAGCTCAGCCGCAGCCCCTCGTGATGACATCACCCCGACGTGGGGCGAGAATAAATAAACCCAGGAGGGAGCGGGACGGGCCGCCGCAGGCAAGTCTCCATCAAACTGGCCAGCTGCACGAGGGCATTGTGAGGAAATGTGACTGGCAGGAGATCTCTGACTCCGCAAATGCCCACGAACTAATGAGCTGCTTAATGCTTGAAATTTATCATACCTGAACAGCTACGCTTTATGTAGAAGTGTGAACGTATGAACAATATAGTACCCACAGATAGAAGCATTATGAAGCAGCCATTGTGCAATTTCGGGCACGCAGGTAGTTCATGCCTGCATTTCATGCAAAGGTTTACTCGGGTGGTGAAATAAGCAGAGCCTGGTTCCAGCCAGAGTCCAGATAAGCCAATAGCTGACACGAAGCGCCGCAAAAGACGACACCTCCTGCGCCAGCAGCGTCTGCTCGGTGACCCCTGAGCGCACGGCCAGGCCAGGCCACGCTGAGCAGCGACACCAACTCGCCCCCCGGTGAGTTGGTGTCGTATCGATGGTCAGTTTACACGAACAGTAACGGGTGAGGCAGACTCCAAGCCTCCCCCCCCCCCGCTGCGCCGCCGGCCTTAATCTCTAGGCGGGGTCCAGCGCCTTGGACGCTTCCCAAATCTGGGTGGCTTTGTTTAGAACTATCGGTCTGGTGTTTAAACAACTTGCCGGCGCTAGCAGACTCGGGCGCCGCTGTTAAAAGCGCACTCTCACAAACGCTGGCGGCTGTATTGCTGCGCTGAAAAGCGGTGAATCTCAGGCCGGTCGGATGGCTTGGTTTAGAAGCCCTCTTACTTTCTAGACGTAGATTTGCACGTGAAGCGTGCAGTGTTTCAGCATGCAGTCGCGTAGGTTGAGGAGTCCAAATGTCGTCAGGCCAAGGGTGCAAAAAAGCGCAGAGTACGTGACAGCATGAAGGAACGCAGATGTTTTTCACGCATTAACCAAACTTTATCATCCAGGGCCAAACTAAAACATCACGGCCTAGAAGCCCTTTGATCGTGCACGACACAAGATTATTATAACTGGTATTCAGCTTCGGCCAACACCGGCTGTGACCGCGCGTGGCTCACACACTGTGCTTAGGCTTCAGGCATAACTATGCCATACATGGCTGGAGAGCATCAACAGACGTTCACGGAAAATAAACTGACCAGGCAGTTCTTCGTAACAAGGACGCACGACAGTTCTGAGGTAGGGGGAGGGGTGATGCAATTCACCTCCTGTGTGCATAAAGAGCAGATCGGTGACCGCCTGCCTGTTCTATTTCCGCTTCAGGCACACTTAACCAACGCACTGCTCAAACCAAACGGTGTGCTAGTCCCCAAAGGCGTCTGTTGCCATCAGATGAGTTTTTGACATAACCTGCAAGATGACAGTTGCAACCTCTGTCGTCTTTCATCAGATCGCTTTGTCGTGCCCCGCAAGGCGTCTCAACCCACCGGCGTGGTACATAAAAAAAATAAACATCGCCCCTCGTTCCGATCTCAATCGCTAACGCGCTCCTCTCCCTACGCCGTTACTGGACAGCCGCCTGTATGGCTCCCAGGATGGCGTTGCCTATGACGTCATGAGTGCGGCTGTGCGAGCGTTGCCGTGACGTCACGGAAGGCGCTGACGGCCCATCAGCGGCTAACCAGGCCGCCCCCCCCCCCCAAGACTGAGCAGCACCACACTTGATAACAGGCGTCCAGCCCGATGCGCGTCGGCCAAGCCTGAACCGTGCCAAGCCGATCCGATCCGATCCGATGAACCGGCGCCAAGCTTTGGATCTCTCCGCCATCGGCTCTGCCGGTTATATTCCACTAATGAGGCCTGGGATAGCCTCGGTATTTAGATGAAGTGACTCGCAGGCTGCAGAATGTGATTAATGCCCGGTCCATCTACCCGGCGGAGGAATACGGACCAGCGCTGGCCATTGTTATGGTCTCAGAGATTGTCTAAAGTCAAACAATATTTCGCGCTAAGGTGCTGGCTGCGTAGTCTTGAAATGGAATCGCGCCCTGTGCTGGGGAATCATGTCGATGGATCCCATCAGGACGGCAACAGAACGTTTGGCAGACCGAGTGGCTGGGAGAGATTCTGTCCCATCCATCCCAGACTTGTATTCCGAAAAAGGAGCCCAAACCGCGAGAAGGTAGAGATTGGGCCTATACAATGTGCCCAGTTTGGAAGTGTTCGGAGGAAAGCACAAATCCGGGCTCCTTGATCAGTTGTTCTACGCTCTAAAGCCACTGGTCTCCTCGGTCGGTGCAACCCAACTCAGGCTATCATCTCACCACACTTTGTACTGCATGCCCTGCACCCTACTCATGACCATCAGCGGCATGACTTTGCACGCACTGACCTCGCACAAGAAAACGCAGCCCGGCCTTCCCAAACATGACCCCGTTCTGGTCTTCTTCTTCCTGGCTTTGACCTCACGTGACCTCGCCCTAACTCACTGTGACCCTGCGCCGACCCAGCACAACCTCAATTCAGCCCACTGCGACTTTCCATGCCCAGCCAGGCGCCTGCAGCCCGGTCGTGACCTCACCGCCGTGACCTCTCGCCCCGCCGACGACGCTGCCCCACATGACCGCTCGTCACACCACGCCGCACCACGCCGGCGGCACCTCGCACCCACGGCCACGCTGATTACGCGTCGGACTGGCCGGCCCGCCTTCGCGCCGCTGTACCCTCGCGGGCGCCGTTGCCGGCGGCTATTTTGCCGCCGCCTCCGCCGCCGCCGACGGGGGCGCCACTGCCGCTGCCCCCCCGCTGAGTCAGCGGCGCGGGGATGGGGTGAAACGGGAGAGTGAGATGCGTGCAGCTGAGGCATCTGGTGACCCGCCGATGGAGGGAGGGGGAGGGGGGGCCTCAGACGGGTGTCACGTGACAACGAAATCGCATGGCCCATGGCGATGTCAGGGCCTACTGGTGGCGCACAGGAGCTAGCCGGAGGTCTACCTCAAAGGCGGCTACCACACGAGCAAGGCTGGCTTATTCCCAGTGTGGTGCGAATCATTGCATAGCTTCGGGCTTCTCTCAGCAATTGGTTAGTTCAGCTAGCTCGCTTTGAGGAGGTGTTGCACACAGCAGCAATGCAAATAAAGCAGACGTAAGATCACAGAGCCTCTCAGCCGTCTTAAAGCAGCGCCCCGACCAGCTCCTGACCTGATCTGGTTATAAGGTCGCAACAGCAGCACTCCACAACCCTGGCCCGTGGCCACGTGGTGGCTGGGCACGTGCGTGCGGCGGGACTCGCTGGCCGGAGGTGTGGGCGCCAGTGCCGCGCCAGCGTTTCCTCGCCGCACCATAAACCGCCAGAGCTCACACGCGGCGGGTGACACGCGTCTGCGTCCAGGTCTTTGTGGTCAGGCTGGCGCCAGCTGGGGTGGGGGGTGGGGGTGGGGAACGGAGGCGACGCAAAAGTGGGTGCTCGGTGCAACCGTGGGCGAGATGGGGCAGTGATCGCACCCCCTCCTTAATTCGTGGACTAAGTCTTCATTGGGGGGCGCACACACACACGTGCCACCTACCGTTAGCCAAAAGCCCCTGTGACATCAAAGTCGTCAGCATCTTAATATGCTGCCTCCCTCTCGCCCCCCCCCCCCCCCTGCTTACTCCCGCCATCTTGCGATTGCCCTCCCCGCGTTTCGTGTGATCAAGACTGAGAAGGTTTAAACGGAGCTAACATTTCAAGTTTTAAACGGAGCTAACATTTCTGCTCGAACATCCCAAATATATCAACGGCGGAGACATCGTGGGAGTGGTGGCCGAGTGGTTGGCACATTTGGCTCCCTGATGGTGGCGCGGGCTTGGACCCTGGTTACGCCATGGTCCATGGTCCTAATGTGACCGCTACATTTGTTGGCACATTACAAAAGGGTGCGCGACATGCACCCCACTCCCCTTTAATACCAAATCCGAAATCAAATCCACCAAAAATCAAATCAAATCGGCAGGGCAGACGACGGACAGGATGTGGTGACCACACATATGCGGGGTCTAACCATCAGGAACACATCAGGATACGCATCGCAACTGCAAGCCCCCAGCTTGCAGCGGCTCCTGACACGCGGACCCCGTGGAACAGACACTAGCGAGGTCACACAGCAGCACTCCACGTCCAAGTGCAGCGCGCCGCTCCGGCTGCCCCGCAGGCTGGAGAGGACGGCTGCGGCGACACAGCCAGCCGCGGGCCGGGCAGACCTCGGCCAGACCACGACTTCCGGCGCGGAGCCGAACCCGGCGCGGGCAGGCCAGCTGTGTTTATCAAACATGTGGGAAGGCTGGCTCAACTTCCTGTGCGCTCGGATCCCGTTGAAGGCGGCAGCTTTCACATCGCAGAAGAAACAACCCGAAGGAAGCAAGTAAATGCACGGATGCGCGCGTAGCTGTTCCATTATACGCGGATGAGACTAGTTCATATACCCTGCCTGTCACCAGCTGAAATGTGGGCACTAAACGCACGAAACAGTTGAATGAAATGGATTCATGCAAAAAAACAGGACATGCATGCATAATGCAGCTATTGATGGACAAAAGTCGTGACCGAACCTACCGCACGTCCCCCGATTGAGTGACACCCTCCGACAAACGCGGGCTTACAGCTCCGGAGCCTCGCAGTGGGCTGCAGTGCTTTCCAAACTCCCTAAACTCCAGCACAGACGCCTACAGAGCCGGTGCTCTGAAACACGCGCCTATCCGCTGCCGGTCCCCCGGCGGAGCAGCAATTAACGCGAGCCTCGCTTCGTTACAACCCCCTTACGGACCGTTCCGCCGCGGCCACAAAAACGCCCGAGTATTGTGCAGTGGCGCCGGCCGTGAATCACTGTCTGCACAGCGCCGGCCGCTGTGCACAGCGCAGTCGGCAGGGCACATGTGGGTGCACACACGGCGCGGCCGTTACTCCCAGCGAGCCACAACAACCCGCGTCGTCCGTAATGGCCGCTGCACGTGTGGCATCAGAGGCAGATGCCGCCATTAGCGCAGCCAGCTTTTTAAGAGGGCGGTGGGACACGACGCGGTCTCTGTCTCCTGTGGCGGAAATGCAATGAGAAGGAAAGGTGCATGCAGCGTTCGTGAAGGATGTTTATGATTTCGGAGTTAACCGCCCCAGGCCAAAGGGTTCGAGGAGAGGCTCCACATAAAATACAGGTGACGGAAGGTAACAAGGCAGTCTGCATGCCCCTCCCTCTTTCCTCCAGACAGCTGTTTTCGTCACTTGTTAATTAGAGGGCGCGTATTCCGTCCCTCAGCAGATCCTGATATCTCACACATCGTCACCTACTCTAGCTGCGTGGCAAGCGCGTGACACCACTCCGTCGTCGGCGCGGCGCGGACAGCAGGGGCTTGACAACGTCACCCGACTTTGCAGTGGCAGGAGGGTCCAGCGGACAGCCAGCGGACCGCGGTGGGTCGCTGGCTCCATGCAGAGAGAATGGTGCGCGTCTTGCGTAAATTGTGCTCGCAAGGAACAAAGACCGGCGGCGGGGCTGTTAGGAGGAGATTTTTAGATAAACGTCTAGCGACGCTTTGAGTTATGCAACCAGTTTTTAGGGGAGAGAGTGGCATGAGAAAATGGCCAAATGCCAATGGCACCAAATCGGTGTGTTCACTGACAGCTACAATGCATTACATCAATGTGTTAATAAACTAGGGAGGCACTGAAAGTCAGCTTAAGTTACACGTCACGTCGTACATCGTGCACCAATTTTGAATTAAGTCCTGTCACTCGCTGTGCATAAGCTATTATTCCTGTTACAGGTAGTGAGGACGTTTTATGAAAAAGCTGACTTGTCCGGACACCAGTCGATGCGGGCCTGTGACCTGCCACGGTGCGACGCATTGATGCTTACCACAAGCTCGTCCCAAGGTTCGCCGAGTTTCGCCGTTCCTTTCGACGCCGACTCACCTTCTGGTTGAGGTCGCTGACGTCATCCTCTATGGAGATATCTGAGTACATGTCCTCGCCATCACAGTTGGAACTTCGGCCCGACGAGTTGAAGCTGGGAGTCCGGTACACGGGGCTGTGCGCAGAGACATCTAGTGAGCGGGCTGCCAACCCGTATTTGGACAGAGGACGCCACACACGGCGTTAACCGTAGCCTGCCACGCACTCCTGATAATTACAAATACTAATTTAACCGAGCAAGGTGGTGCGGAGCCAGCTCATCACATATATGACATTATACCATTAAGAACACGAAATCGCCTGGCCTCAATCTATTTCCCAATACGAGCTCTAGTAATGACTACCATGCCAGATCGCGACAAGAGGCTTGTGGTGCACGACCCACACGCACTTGCCCCTGTTACGGGTACCGAGGGCGGGGTGGGGGTTGGGGGGGAGGGAAATGGGGCATCAAGAGTTTTCTAAAGCATTTATTTCTGTGCAACGCTCCCGACACAATGTTCCATTATGTCAAAGCTTAAGTTTGGAGACCTCCTGATAGCCCTTAAGACAGTCACACAGTCACCAAAACAGTCACAAAGACAGTCTCTTCCTGGTCGCGAAGCACGTGTACAGCTATCTGCACAAGGTGTCACGTGTTCGACCTGAGCTTAACACTTGGCATCGCAGTGACCCAAAGCACGCGGCTCGGACGCCGTAGTGCACAGAACGCTTCGTTCCAAAGTGTGGTCGTTGTCGGTATATCGATGGTATACCGCGGGTCCGTCTCGCCCCCCCTCCCCCCCCCCCCGGACTCGGCCGGCGTGGCTGGGCTGCGCACACCTCACCTGCTTATGCCGGAGGGCAGCGACGAACGCTTGTTTGATCTGCAACAGGGTAAGTGCCATCAGACAAAGTGTCGCCACCAGCACTTGCAGCCACGGACATCCCCATGCGAGCTATCAGTGAATTCACGTCATCCACATTAGCTGTCTGGCAAACGCTGAGCGTGGGGAAATGACGTCACAGCTTCGCAAATAAGAGACGTTCCACAGTCTATGGTCATGCCAACCAGCGGCCTACACTGGGTACGCCGGCGCCCTGTGCTGGCCCTGCGCGCAAGACAACTATCCCAGAGGCGCTGCGGGCGCCCAGCTGAGTCCTCGCGCCTCTGCATGACCCCGTCCCCATCTCTGTCGCCTTCCGGCTGTCATGGCCAGGTCAGGCCTTCGACCTCCTGAGCTCCTGATCATGTCGGCCTCGCTCGTTGGTCCGCGAGCCGGCCGGAAGCGCGAGTCTCCCTCGCCACCTCACCGGTCCGCTTCACCAGGAGGGCGACCAAACCCGCAGCGCCGGGTACGAGGGACGGCGGAGAGAGGGGTGGACAGAGTGGTGAGAGGCGGAGAGAGGCGCAAGAGCGCTGGTGGGCTGCCGCCGTTCAATAATAATAAAAACACGCGCTCTGCTGACGTTAGCCCTGCTTCTGTCCGTTAGTCATGGCTCCGTATGGTCATCCGTGGCTGCTTCAACATTTCGTCCGGATTATTGTGAGGACCAGAGCCAGCAGGACCAGCCGCATGGTGGGCGCGCGGTAAGTTTAAAAATGCAGCCGACAGATCGATCTCCGCATACAGATCAGTCAATACGTCTAAACACAGGCTTTCAATGCAAAATACACAGGACGGGCCAGGGGTGCTTTGACATGCACTGTCTAGATCAAGCAGCAAATATTCGTCGCCTTTGCTTGGCGCTGCATGGCTACCATAAAACCCTCTTATGTGGATGTCTCGCTTACTGTGCAGAGACAGAGACATGGCTACGTAAGTCCCTCTTATGTGGATGTCTCGCTTACTGTGCAGAGACAGAGACATGGCTACGTAAGTCCCTCTTATGTGGATGTCTCGCTTACTGTGCAGAGACAGAGACATGGCTACGTAAGTCCCTCTTATGTGGATGACTCGCTTACTGTGCAGAGACAGAGACATGGCTACGTAAGTCCCCCTTATGTGGATGACTCGCTTACTGTGCAGAGACAGAGACATGGCTACGCAAGTCCCCCTTACTGTGGATGACTCGTTTACTGTGCAGAGACAGAGACATGGCTACGTAAGTCCCTCTTATGTGGATGACTCGTTTACTGTGCAGAGACAGACATGGCTACGTAAGTCCCTCTTATGTGGATGTCCCGTTTACTGTGCAGAGACAGAGAGGAACAAATGATGGAATTTATGTCGATGAAGGCTAAACATGTTCTAAATAAGGCCCAACACTAAAATGTTAAGCCAGTTACTGAGGATGCGGATAAAAAGTGGACTATACAGCCATGGTAGTCACAACAAAAGGTCCGCCGCCAGCTAAATGGCTTGCATTTATCTCTCTAAAGTAAGCTCACTTGCGTTAAAGAACATCAGGTACGAACCCATGGTGAATTTAAAGGCTTCCTATGATGCTGCGCATTTTCCAGCAGGCACTGTAAGCCCCGGCCTGTTTCTATGACGTGGGCGTGGCCAATGATCACAGCTCTGCACCCCGCCCCCGTTAGGGAGCCCCAGACCTGCTCCTATGACGTGGGCGTAGCCAGTGAGTACAGCTCCGCACCCCGCTCCCGCCAGTGACTCCGGACCTGCTCCTGTGGCCTGGGGCGTGGCCAGTGATCACAGCTCCGCACCCCGCCCCTGTCAGTGACCCCGGACCTGCTCCTGTGGCCTGGGACGTGGCCAGTGATCACAGCTCTGCACCCCGCCCCCGTCAGTGATCCCGGACCTGCTCCTGTGGCCTGGGACGTGGCCAGTGATCACAGCTCTGCACCACGCCTTTGTCAGTGAGCCCCGGGCCTGTTTCTGTGACGTGAGTGTGGCCAGTAATCACAGCTCCCCACCCCGCCCCCGTCAGCGAGCCCCGGCCGTACGCCGTGTCACCTGTTCTCGACAAGAGGCAGGGTCCATGCCAGAACAGACACTGGGTGTGGGGTAGTTGGAGGGGAGGGAGCCGGCGGGACACGACCCGCTCCACTGGCTCGCAAACCACCGCCGAATCCCCACTCCGGACGGGCGTCCGTGAAGGCGAGGCCTCGTCTCAGTTGAGGCGTGCAGGGCACACGCAGCCTGCGTCCATGCGCACGCGCACACGCTCGGTGCGGTTCAATGCACCCAGCCCGCGTGACCTCGAGTGTTGGCACAGGCGTGCTCGTGGGGCAAGAACGCGAGGCTCCGCGCCGCGTGGGCGAGGTGGCTAATGACGGGCTCGGCGCTCGGTGAAGCAGCGTCGTCACAGATCGCCGCCGCCGCCGCCGGAACAGATTGGCCCCTCGACCGCCGGGCCGCCCGAACCGCCTCCGCCGCCAGCCCCTCCACCGTCGCTTCACAGCGGTAAGGCCAGACCTCCAGGGAGGCCCGCCGCCCCTGGGCTGGCCTGACGCGAAGTGACGGATCACGTGACGTCTAAAGAGGTGGAGATAACCACTCAGGTGCCGCACCCGGCCGGTGCGGAAGCGTGACGGGGAACGAGGGCGGGTCTAAGCGCACCCAACAGGACGGGGTTCGTACCCAGGACGCGGATAACACATGGTCCTAGTGCATGGGTGTAGTTTTGCTACCCAGCTGGGGGGGAGGGGGGGATGGCTCCAGGCCTCCCAGCCTGGGGCTGCACCCCTCCCCCTCTGCCCCCTTTGAAAAGAAAGTGGGCAAAATTTGGGGAATCGATTACTGGGTTACTTTGGAGATGGGTCGTGGCGATTTTCTCATGCTCAGCCCCCCTCCTACCTCATTTAGCAAAACTACCCCCAGCTGTAGCGCAAGCACAAGGGCCTGCTCCCATATAGACTTTGGCACGCTCCCACCCGAAGATCCGGTGATGGCTCCGCCCCTGACAGTGATCTTCACGAGGAGTGTGGGCCGCGCTGCTGTCAGTCACCACTCAGCGCCCCCAAGCTGGACGTCGCCAGCAGCGTCCGCTGGTGAAAGCTGCATCGACGCGGCGCAGCCAAACGCACGGAAAGCCATGAGACGGCGTGGGAAATATGTCGCCCGCAGCGTCGCTGCGGACAACCAGCGGCGATCACGGGCAGCTCCCGCGTGCTCCGGCTAATCGGCGGGCGGCTGGCCGGCGCTCCACTTGCACGCTGGCCAGGGCCGCGGGCAGGCTCTGGCCGCTTGAGCGCGGGGGACTTGGCTACTTGAGTGCTGGGAGGAGTTGGTTACTTGAGTGCTGGGAGGAGTTGGTTACTTGAGCGCGGGGGACTTGATAACTTGAGCGCGGGGGGACTTGATAACTTGAGTATTGTGAGGGGTTGGTTACTTGAGCGCCGAGATGATTTGGTAACTTGAGCGCGGGGAAGACTTGATTACGTGAGTATTGGGAGGGGTTGGTTACTTGAGCGCCGAGATGATTTGTAACCTGAGCGCGGGAAGGACTTGATTACTTGAGTATTGGGAGGGGTTGGTTACTTGAGCGCCGAGATGATTTGGTAACTTGAGCGCGGGGAAGACTTGATTACGTGAGTATTGGGAGGGGTTGGTTACTTGAGCGCCGAAATGATTTGGTAAGTTGAGCGCGGGGAGGATTCGACTGCTTGAGCTCGGGAAGGTTCTGATTACTTGAGCGTGGGGAAGCTTTGATTACTTGAGTTCGGGAAGGCTCTAGTTACTTGAGCGCGGGAAAGGGGATAATTGAGCGTGGGGAGGCTTTGATGACTTGAACATCAAACACAAGAAGCGGAAGCATGACAGATGTGGCAGAGCTGTATCAGTTTTCGATAAACTGCAATTTTTTCAACACTTTGTGATTAAAGGATGTGCCTTCCGCCTATATTGCTACACCATCTTCTCTCAGCATTTTTCACCCTTAGCATGCGCTATGATGCGAACCCGAAGGCTATTACACACTTAATTTCTTGCAGTCAGCCCTTATGCGACAAAATCTTCAGCTGGTCAGAAATTCATTATCAAGGACGGCTTGTGTTAACACTTTCTTCGAGTCGAATTTTGTACAAGCATGCTTTGTCGGCATAAATATACTGTAAATATCGCGAAAAGATAGCTGGGTCGGCTAGCTAGAAATAGCATTTACTCATGGTATATCGTCATTTTCTAGGGGTTTCACTTCTGCTTTCGAGCCACAAAGCAGCCTTTTTGGAAAAGTGGGCGCATGGGTCAGACGAGTGGAACAGGTGAACGAACCAGCGAGCAAATAAGTAAATAAGTGAGTGAGATTGTGAGCAGAGTGCATGCCGACAGGGAGGAAAATAGATCAACAAAACTTTACAAGGAAGGTGTCGGGGTAGACATAGGTAACAGGAGTAAGGAAATATTACCCCCACTTTTCCCACCCCCAATCTCCCGTTTGCAACTCGTGGACATGCCTTACTCCATTCACGGTACACGGCAAGCCGTCAGAGCGCCACCAGCAGCACCCCACAGCTGCCAGGGTTCCATTCCTCACAGCCGAGCGCCACTAATTCGTTTACCGTCTGAGAGGGCAGAGCGATGACGCCACAGACACGAGTGACGTAACTCCGACGGGGTGACGTCACACCCGCCGGGCCAATCGCGCCTGGTAACGGGCGTGCACGCCGCTCGCCGCGAGCGCGCGCGCTCGGTTGGTCGGTCGGTCGGCGCCCGGTCCCGATGGCGAAACTACCTTCACCATGTAACGCACAGTGGCTCGCCGCCACGGCTAACCCGGTAAAGAGCTGTCGGACTCCAGCAACAGGTCCGAGTCCACGTTCGGCAGCGACGGGCGCGATCTTGTGCGAATAGTCTTCGATCCCCATTGCATATTGTCATGCTCATCCGAGCCGTTCCTGGCCATCCGGGCTAAAATCTCGCTCGCTTAGATTCTAACGAAACAGCGGGAGTAAAGACGCTAGTTAGCGGCCAACTGCAGAGGTTTCAGCTCTGATGCAAGTAATCACCTCTTACCGTGCTAGGGATATTCGCCCAGCTTTTCTCCCCCCCCCCCCCCCACACACGCTCAGCCAGTTAGCAAAGGCCAGGCAAGCCGAAGGCGCAGCATAATCAGTGCGACGGGCTCCGGGCCCTCGCAGTGATCCATTTTTCTGAGAGGGGTAAGAAAACGAGACAGGTCGGTATTTCATTATGGGCCACGGCACAGTAAATCAAAAATGCATGAGATGGGCCTGCAAACACAAGTGTGGACGACAGCTTTTCAAACATGGGGCCATGCAGGCCAGAGTTCAGGTGTAAACCACGTTGAAGTTTTCATTCTTCAGAGTTTTTCATTCACGTATGCGTGCATGCATTCCACAGAGTTTGTAGGGGTGCCGGTAATTAAATGGTTTAAGGCTAGCTGGCGCATATCCTCGTTGCACATAGGCGTAACGCATTTTACGCTTTGTCAAGGTTGAAAGACACATGACTTATGTTGGTGTGGATAATTACAAATGACGACTTTGTTAAGGCAGTCAGGTAAAATGCACCACGATTCCCACAATCAGTGTAGCCATGGTAGCCTATCTGAGGGAACAAAGGACACTCTGTTTACCACACACTGGTCCCACAGTGTCGGCGAGAACGGCGGCTGGACCCCCGGAGCCCCCATTCCAAGGAATGCCGAGCGGCCTTTTACGTCCAAAGTCGGATTCGGAGCAGGGTATACACGTCACATGACCTCTGGCTACACCCGAGGCATCTGAAGCGGGTGCGAGACAACTCCACATTCGTCTCGTTGGGCAAATGTCATGCACCTGCAGAGCATGCACGAATGAAGCTGAATGAACCTGAAGACCAGGGTTTGCCGTGCGATGTCAGCCATTTAACCAATCGTGGCCTGTCTCATAAACAAGGGCATGCTTACAATCTGCCGGCGGCTGTAGGCGGTGATTGCCATTCGGTAACTGTTGATTTCCTCTCTTTAACACGATCATCGCACCGCCTCTTCGCGGCAGGGCATGCCACTTCCACGTGGGAAACGCGCACTTCGGACTGCTGGATCAACATACCACCGATACAAAGCCATGCTTTATATGGGACACACTTTCCAGAATAGCAATGAAAGCATGCAACCCATCCCCCATAAGGCCGGCTACCGTCTTCCCACCGTATAAACTGCACGCCTCTGAATAGCTACACAAACGTTCGGTATGTTTTATGCTGGCCTTATCTTATCTATACCACTTAAACACTGGCCAGCTCTGGCCAAGGTTTAAGTAACACAGCAATGAAGTTCGCCTGGCTGCAACGCCCGAGGCGATTCAGGAGGGCAAATGTCATCGGCGCCGTAACTGCCCGAGGTCACGACAGGTCTAACAGCGGCGACCAGGGTCAAACGCTTGACCAACGTTTAAGCAGCGTGGCAGTTGAGTTCGCCTGGCTCCAACGCCCGAGGCAATTCATGCGGGCAAAGGTCACTGGCGTCGTAACTGCCCGGTGGCACGACAGGTTCGGCAGCGGCCACCAGGGTCCAGCACCGGCGATGTATATGTACCCGGCGGGGTCGCGGTGTCACGGCCGTTTTAGTGGAGTTTCCTGGGCAGCCCGAGGACGAAACACGGGGCGGGTGGCCCCCGCCGCGGAGCCACAGCCGGCCGGTTCACAGCCCTCACCGCACCACTCGGCGGTGACCCGCAAGTTCGGTCACGTGATCAGGAACGCCCACCGCCGGCCCGTTCACAGGCCCCACCGGAACACTTCGCGGGGACCTGGGCGCCCCATCACGTGACCTTTGGGTGGTCGCCCACGGCGCGGTGGCGGCGATAAATCCCTGCAGGACCACGCCCCTACGCTGCACTGAGGTGCGTGGCTCTGACCTCGGAAATCGATACGCCGCCACGCAGCAGTGGCGCTAGCAGCGGCTAACGCTCTGTGCGGCCCGCGGCAGCGTTATCACCACAGTACGCAGGTCTTTAGCCGTGGGGCACCATTTAAAGCTAATCCTTTCCTAAGCGTTTTCCTACATGTTATACTTTTGATCCCAAGACACCCTTTTGGTTCATCAGTTTCATTGATTTTGCGGTTGAGATCGCATAATAGCCTTCAAAATAGTGTCATCATCTCACGGCCGGCCATTCGGCAAATTTTGTTTTACTCTATAGCAGTACACACCTTTTGCTTACGAACGCAAAATGACGCACGCATTTTTTGGTGAATGTATCCGGTCACTGCGTATAGATAGCGTCAACGGATTTCTCAGGTTCCACGTAACACATCTCTCCTATTCCAGGCACCGAGCGACCCCTTCAGACCGGGGTAATCGATCAGTGACACACAGCTAACGGGAACTGAAAGCGGCAGCACGGGACCCGTCCGGCCGGCACCGACAGCGGCACGTGCCAGGCACGAGGCAGCTCCGGAGTGTGCAGAACAACTGATGCAAGGCAGCATCCTGATGTACAGCGCAGTGGGGTAACGCGGCAACGCATTCATGCATAACATGTATCACGTCCCAGATGTTGACTTAATTCGGCGGGTCCCCGTGCATGCACATGCCGAAAACCGCACTGAAGTTGGCCACAAATTCACAGAACCCGACCGCGCTTTTTCAGTGGTGGTGCAGTATTGTTTACAGTTCCCTTGCATCACATGACTACACTGTCTGATCCGTGGCCCCCTCCCGCTTCCTCTCCCCTCTCCTCCGCTCAGGGAGATACTGATCGCGTGGTGGCACGCCAAGCAGAGACCACATCGATTTGAGCCGCACTGGGAAGACAGGGGCGAGCCTCCTCTTCGGGCCGGATAGCCCAACACACGGCGAGCCGGAAGGACGGGTAGCCGGACATAACCGGACATTTCCGGATGGTCGCCGGGCTCGCCGAACAGCGCGCCTCGGTGGAAGAAATCAGTCGCTCAAAGCCGTCCTGTTCGAGATTTTCCGCCGGCCTATGCGTTCCCCAGACCTGACTGTGTCGTTGGAAACAGTCGTTCAGGCACAGCCTGCAAAGGCAGATGATCCAGAGCGCCGCCGGGGAGGGGTAGGGGGAGGGGTACCCGACTTAGGGAAACCTTAAAAAAGGAATCATAATTAAAACAACTTAATATATTTTACTCTTTACCATACCGCGTTCTAAAACAAACTGCGCATAGTAAAGCTTTATTGCACGTTCTTAAAAACTCATTTGTGTGTATTTTTGCGCAATTTTGACTACTTGGGGAAGGTATGGCCTCGTCATTGGTATGCCCAACAACGAGGCCTCCGCACGCATGGAGCTGCCCTTGCTGGACTGTAACGGCACAAGCCCTTGAAGTCGTTAACGTTTCGTACCGACGGCGAGGATAATTCATACAACGCATGCGTAATCAAGCACACAAATCAGCTGGCCTAGCAGTTCGTCAGGGGCTCCCCAGCCAGCATATGGGTTTGATCGGACGGATCACATTTGATGCACGGGATGATGCTATCAGGAAACGCCAACAAACTGTTTATTGACTTAAGGTTCCTATGCAGTCTAGCGAAGGAATTAAAGTCACATCTGATTACAAATAGCTTTATAGAAAACCCTACATCACATCGGTCATTTTTAGCACGTCGCGGAAGAGGCAAAAATGACAAAAACGGGCCCTCGGTCCGTGGCACTTGTTAAGTGCTAGTTCTGAAAGTTTATCACACTAGCATCGCTGGAAAAACATCGCCACCTCGCACACGTCAACACGCCTGCAGATAGGGGTGGGACGGGTGGGCTTTCTCATGCATTCCTGCTTGGGAAAGGGACGCCTTCGCACGGCCGGATCTGGCTTTAGTCAGTTTGTTATGGGACCTCATAAGCCTCAGTGTCCGGTGATGACCTATGGACAGACGCCGCCAGCTTCAGCACTATACACCCCGGGGTGCATCGAGGACACAGTATATGTGAGACGACTGGAATAAAGGCTTGCCATAGGGTTATGTCGGAAGTTTGAGAAGTAAGAAGCTCTCACTAACGGTCAACAGGCATCCTTTTGCTTACAGTACGCACCCGTGCATGAAGCGTTTATGCTAAACGACTCGGCACAACTCACGTCTCGGTCAGTTCCTACGGTCATGGGGCTGTAAGGTCGTTGTGACCAGCCACTGGCGCCAGTGCTTTTTGTAAGCTAGCGTCTGTACATTATTGAAAGTGAAATATTGTGAAAATTGAAATGAACGGGATGTTCTGGTGACATGAGACCCCATTGAAATCACCAAGGCATCAGATACATACAACACATATCCGATGGCTTTTGCGCACTGTCACGAAAACCAGTTTGTCTGATGATTGCGTACGTCAATCGTTTTTAATTAGGTGCGGCCAAACCGTGAAAGTTGCTTCACATCATTAATGCGAATGATGAAATCCAAATAGGATCAGTCAAGAATACCACCTGAATTCGGCTAAGCGGATAAGTTCACGTCTCCACTCTCACCAAAACGGAAAAGGTGATGACATATCGCCCTTCTAAACGACGACCTTCGCAGCGACAGGATGACCTTTGGCGGCCAGACGTCTGCGTTTCCAGCTCCGGGGACCAAACTCCAGCAGCCATATATTACCATCGACGGCCGTCACCACCGGCCCAGCGAGCCGTGACACTGGGGAGGGGGCATGACCTTCAGCTGACCTTGGCAGCACCGCGCTGACCCCGCGCGACCCCCGGACACAACCCTGGGCATAAGACCCGCTCAGCGCCCTGCATAAGCCGATGACGGTTTCGTCCGAAAGTCCATGCCTCCACGCTTGCATTAAAGCCACAAACGAACGTTTGTGACTCCACATGGCAAATCCACGAGCTGCGAGGATTGCTACAAACACAGAAGCCGTTCGGTTGAGCCGTCCATTTTGTTCGGCGCCCATAGTCAACAAATCCGTCCTCTGTGGTAACGGTGCCCTGTTTCAACAAAGTTTGTCTTTCTAACGCCATGTCCCGTTCATCATGGTAAATAACGAGGCGTCACTGTGCTGACCTGGTGCTGATTTCTGTTCCGCGGCAGAAACTATTGCGGAAAATCTTTCGGAAATCTCACAGCAATCCGACGGATTAAAAGCGCATCTGATCCGAATTAATAGATTGGGTTTGTGCCGGCGGAAATGCCATCCAGTGTGATGGATTTCGGCGCTATCACGTGTGAACGAGAGGCATCTGGTGTCGGAGAATCACCGCAAGCTTTACTTGTAAGGTGCCAGTAACACCAATATTGGAATATACATATTAAATAATTACAAAACGCGAGTTAGCGCACCCCTCCCCAACGTGACCGCAACGTGAATGCCAGCGTGGAGATAGCCCAAGACAGGGCTCGACAGTTTGCCCATGTCAGTAAAGCCGTAAATATCAGAAATGCGACAACGGCGTCGTTGAGCTCGTGCAGGGTTGGCCAGCTGTGACCAGCGACGGCAGGGAAGACCTTTAACGGCCTCATATTTCACCATCGCTGACGTGTCTCAAGAAAGTCAGTCACCATTGGCATCCTATTCGCTCGCATTTATCTAAATCCGCGGTTGATTAGATCAATGAGATCCATCTTGTCATTGACATTTGTATACTGTAGGACATGAAAACTGCTGTGTGGCCACTTCTTCAATTTCGTCCGTATATTTTCTCCAATAGGACGCTGAAAAACAACGTGCGTTAAAATTGATTGGTCCAAACGTTATGCACCGATGTAAACACGGTGTAAATTCGGCCGGCATCGTCTTTATGCCATACACCTGATCACAGTTTATTTCGGCAAAGAAAGACGTGAAGAGATTCACAACTGCATGCGCTGAGACCATATCCTGCCCCGCATGAAACAGAGCTTGGTGTGCAAGTTTTATTGACGGGGAGAGCCAGGGGTCTTTCTTCAGATGATATGCTTTGAGATGACGTGGGGAAAACACGACTTGTTTCTCCCAGCCATCAGATCCACACGCGAGGCTTCAAGAATAACGGACACAGGGCGGAGACCAAATGCAGCCGCTGATTCAGCTCATCTATACGGCGATTGCATGTCCCTGCAACACAGTTCCCAGCGTATGCCAGGAAATGATGGCGATGTCATCTGAGGTCTGCCGCCAAGTAGCGCTGGGCGGGAAGGGGACACAGGCTTTTTCAACGTCTCCGCGCGAATGACAAGGCCCCAGGCAGGGGCGCAGGCCTGATTTTCCACGGAGGGGAAGGCTACCAGGATCTCCGGCGCGAAGGCCGGGGTCGATTTCAAGACCGAGCCCCACTCACAGTGCTTACGCGCTGCAAACGAATTGCAAACACCACAGACGCTTATAGGTACCGTTCCTCGACCATCGAAGGAGGGCTGAGCCCAGCAATGATGGTTTACCCTGGCACCAGAAAACAAATGTTTCAGTTCTGTACCTTAAATATTTACTCGGCTACCGCTGGCCTTGCCACTAACTTGCTGTTGTTGGCGCGACGCGTCGCTGCCCATGAGACGCATGCCCAAGACAATGTCTGGTCGACAGATTGTGTAATCATAATGAGTAGCGTGCTATAACTTGCGCTCAATCCCTAACGGCGGGGGATGAGCTATGTGCACCTGCCCTTTTTGACAGGCTCTGGCTGCGTTGACCACCCGGCTGCACGATCCCAAGGCCGACGATGCCGCTGGCGCGCCGTCGCCGCCTTGCACGGGCGCGGCCGGCCGCCGCCGCGTCCGTGACCGCGGGGGGCGTGCGACGGCGCCGCCTCTCGGTCGAGGACGTCCTCCTGCTGCCGAGACAATGGCCGACGCCCTGGAGGCGGCTCAGCGCCACTCCGCGCAGACAAAGGTCGACGACATCCGGACCCGCTGAGCGCTGAACACCGAGCACCGAACAGCGGCCGGAGACCGCCGCTTCTGACCGGGGGCACCGAACAGCGGCCGGAGACCGCCGCTTCTGACCAGGGACACTGAACAGCGGCCGGACCGCCGCTTCTGACCGGGGACACTGAACAGCGGCCAGACCACCGCTTCTGACCGGGGACACTGAACAGCGGCCGGAGATCGTCGCTTCTGACCGGGGACACTGAACAGCGGCCGGAGATCGCCGCTTCTGACCGGGGACACTGAACAGCGGCCGGACCGCCGCTTCTGACCGGGAGCACTGAACAGCGACCGGAGACCGCCGCTTCTGACCGGGAAACAGCACGCCTGCAGACTGCCGGCGACGGCAGCTGGTAACTGGGAGCTGTGGCCCGCGCCTCGCCTTGTACTTGTGGACCTGGCTAACGCCTCGCCCTGTACCTATGGGTCTGGTCCACGCCTCGCCTTGTACCTGTGGGTCTGACCCGCGTATAGCCCTGTACCTTTGGGCCTGGCCCACGCCTCGCCCTGTACCTGTGGGTCTGGCCCACACCTCCCCTTGTACCTGTGGGTATGGCCCACGCCTATCCTTGTACCTGTGGGTCTGGCCCACGCCTCGCGTGGGTCTGGCCCGCGCCTCGCAGCCTACGTACTCATCCTTTGCGTCGCATTCAGCTGCGTTGAAAATCAATCGATACGGAACACCACCAGTAACACGTGATATTGGTGGTGAACTTCGCAGTCGGTCGCGACACCGTTGCCTCATGATTATGGGCAATGCAAGTCCCTTCAAAACATCCAGCGAGACCAAGCCCCTGGCGCCGGCGTCTCAAGCACCATATGCACCCCTGTCATCCGGAGCGTGCATGTCAGGCGGCGGCTGGCGCTGTGATCCCCCCCCGCTTCCGCGCTGGGTGCGCCTCTGCGCCGATCCGTGTTTCGCCTCGCGTGACCGGGCGACCGCCGCCCGAAACCACGGCTGCACCCACCGAGGCCCCAGGGGACGGTCACGTGACACACCAGCGCGGCATGTGGGGTGCCCTGGGGCACGGCTCATGCCTGGGGAGGTGACGGTAGGTCGCACGTGACGATGGGCTAGGGAGGTCGGGATACAGCAGGCCGCGATAGCGAATGCGAGCTGTGCTGAGGTTATATTGCCAAGGTGTAAAGGCAAAAGGTTGGGTGGTAACGGCAAGGGCTAGAACGTAGAGAAACCAACTAACTAACTAACTTACTAAGAAACTAAGCTAAAGCTTTCGAAACTTTGAAAGATGGTGTATAATGACTCACCATTCACCAAACTCACTGGCAGTAGTGCAACCGGCGCAAAATAACTCCATCGGGGGACGCGCCCGAAGGTTCGAATAATCGATCAACAACGCAACAAAGGTTACGGAGTCAATGATTCGTGAAAACTATTTGCCCCGGATCATAAACCTTACCATTGCACAGATCAATTCACATTTGTGTCGATCTGACTCCCCCACTGCATTTACAAACAGGCTAGATTGCTCCAGGACCACCAATCAATTAAGTCGCGGTCATTTTCTTGGCCGTGAACAAAATCACATCGTTTGAAATGCCGCCGACGCAAAAACCCGCTCCCGTTGTCGGGCGCGCAAGTGCCGCTACTGGGCACGCGACGTACCAGCCCACCCTCAGCTTTTCTTCAGGAGTCTGCAGCCGGTGACAGGTGACCTCCAGCAGGTGACACGCCCGGTGACCCGGCGTCTCCATGCGAAGCGCCCCCGTCACATCACCTCAGCAGGCTCGGCAGGTGACACTCAGTGAGGCCACATGCGGGTGCGGTGTTGGTTTTTGACGTGTGACAGACGTGTTCGTCAGACTGGCCAGGCGGTATGCCTCAAACGGCGGCTCAACAAATAAACGAGTGCTCGGCTCGGCGCCGAGCTGGTGTTTTTGTTTGACGACACCGTTTTCCATCACTTCCGGACTATGGGCCGTCATGAGCTCCCGTGTTCTGAGCAGCGGGGAGACGGTATCACCCACGCCTTGCGAAGCATTCTAAAGCTGGCTGAAACGCACGAATAATCAAGGGTACAGAACACACAGGTAGGGGAAGTCCTGGGCAATTCTTGCCAAATGTTTACGCGGCCAGAGGAAGATCACGCGTGTCGAACGACCGTCCTGCACAGCCTCGCATCGCAAAACACACCATGCCAACGTGTTATCCCGCTCAGTCTGGTCCAGCTTGCCCTGTTCCCCCCGGAGTGGCGTGGTCGGCGAGGGTGCGCCCACTGCAGCGGGCTAGAACCGCAGAGCATCCGAAGCCGGCTTCGGATGCTCTGCGACCTCCATCGCTGATTGGCCAACAGCGCTGACGTCAGCTGATTGCGGCAACTCGTGCTGTTAGTGGGCGGTGGCCTACGGATCCACACACACCTAATTACCGGAAGTTCTCCGCCATGCTGCCGAATTCCAGTGCACAGTGCATATCTAGCTTTGCGCACGAGGGGAAATAGTCGTTGGATTGCTGGTGGGAACACACTGCATAATAACTCCACCGCTCTTTCGTCAGGAAATTCGCAATGCACGCTATGAGTGCGCTCTTTTCAGCATTACACGCGGGTTCGATTGCTTTGTGAGGCAACGGAGCCGCATGCGCGGCAACATTCTGCGGTCAAATTCCCTCCATAACGGTATCCTAGTGAATAAACATGGGGCAGCGGTCGTGCGAGGGCGCTGGGAAAACTCGGCAGAAGCATGGGCCGGTTAGCACGAGCGCGTAGAGCACGAACGAACAGCCATCGTAGCTCCAGCACCGTGACTCTGACGTGTTTGCGCAAACGCTGACCGCAAGCCCCGGCTTCCAGCTTGCCATAGCACACAGCTACGGACAGGTGTTGGGAAAAGTCGCTGCACGCTCCGGAGAGTGAAAACGACGGAGCACCGGCCATACATCACCCAGGGCGGCGGTCCGAGAAGACTGTCCAGTGACCACCCAATCATCGCCGGCAGCAGGTGGCCCTGTTGTCAACCAGACAGCCAGCGGCGATTCACAGGCGCCGCGGCTAAGCGTCAAGCACCGCAGCTGTTCACAAATACGTCGCCTCGTTACTTTCCAAGCTTTCTTTCTCCGGATGCGTGTGCCAGCGATTGTCTAAGCGGAGACGATGCCACAAATTAATGACGCTTGATCTTTCACAATATCGTTTATGGGAAAATGCTACTCAAAGCTAACCAACGTCGCCACATTTAATTTTGTTCGCATCAGCTTTCCGTCTCACATTCCACTGTTTTCACGTGACTCCCTCCATCACTTCTACTTCCCGCCACCTTCCACTTCCAGTTTCCTCACCATTCCAGCTAAACCCACAATAATCTAACTCAACAGATCGCGAGCCGCCCATGTCAGTCTGACGCACGGTCATTATCTTCCACAGAGCTGAACAACTCAGAGGTACTCAGCTCTTCACCTCGGATGTGAGCTACTCAGCCCCAGCAGCCCCCCCCCCGCGCCCCTCAGGGCTGGGGACCACTCTCTACTTACTACTTCAGTCACCTGGCGTCGGTCTCCACCGAGCGGTTCCTGTCTTTGGCTTCCGGCCACTGGCCATTGTAACTGGTACCGATGATATCACGGGCCACGGTCAGTGCACACTGGTCACTGATCACTGGCGGCGGACTGCCGCTCACTGGCCTCAACTCATTACCCCGCCTGGTAAGTGATCACTGACCAGGTGCCGTTCACCTCCAGTGAAAAGTCGTCCGTCACTGCTCAGTGTCAGCCGGTGATAACGCGGCTTTCCGCTGGTCTCTGGCCCCGCGTCGACTCATGGGATCGACTCTGGAGGAGCCAGGCCTCAGGCGTTGCCAAGGGTAACAGCTGTAGGATGACCTCAGGAAAACAAAACGGTCGGAGCAGGTCTGTCCATACATCGTGGGGGGGGGGGGGGGGCGGAGGGGCAAGGGGCGGAGGCGAGGTCGTGGATGGTGATTGGGTTGGCCAGCATTCCGAACATGATTCATTGGGGAGCTCAGTCTTACGGGCCGACGTGGTTCGATACTTTAATACCCAGCATGCAAGCAGGACTGCTGCGGAAAATGGCTGCACTCCGAATCAATGCTTGCATTGTGGTCGACGACTTTGTGTCCTGGGTAATCGCTGTATAAAGCCCGCTGCCCGAACCCTGAGCCCACCATCCCAAGCGTGTCACCCGGTTCAGCGGATGACGTTGCCTCCGCCGTTTGGCCGGGCGGCGCTGCAGGCGGCTTTAGGTGCCGCCCAGCACTGTACCACGCCCGCGTCGAGCCCCGGGGCTGCCGCTCGCTGCTCAGCTGCCAGGCAAATCATGCCACGTGAACCAAACACTCTGACGTTCGTGCCTAGTACGGCTGGACGACTCCAGCACCGTTCTGCCACGCTGTAGAGTGAAAAACGAGGGCATCACTGACATCAGAAAACGCGCAATGTCGTAAGCTGTAAGCAGTACACTTATCGCCAGCTTTCCTTCCTTGTTTGCACCCGCTGCAAGTCCGATTTTGCACCCTGGCACAACAGTTCACTGCGGTATCAATTGCCAGCAGCGAGGAAAACACCGTCCAGTTCTGAGAAGCCCAATTCTGAGCGTGCCGCAGGGTCATTTTGGGGGGATTTACGGCGAACTGGTCCCGTTCCGGCGGCGGTGTTGCCCCCGGGACGGCGGCGCGGCGGCAGTCGGACGTGGCTTGTATTGATTGGAGCGAGTCGCCTACGATGAGCCGGCCCGTATCCATGCACACGAAGGTCGTGTGGTCAATAGTGCGGGATGCCAGACCCAGGCCGTGTCTGCTGACTCCAGCCTGTGGTGACGGCCAGGGAAGGCACGCGAGCGGGGGGGGGGGGGGATGGGACCATGTCCATCCGCAAAACGTTGGAAAATGTCTAAGTTGGCGCTTGTTTGTCTCCGGTTTCCTGTAATTGGCACCAAATTTAGAACGCCTTAAAAGAGAACTTGGCCCACCAAGGTGTGATGCTGGTTCCATCCCTGTGAGACAGAGCCGAGGGGTGCCGTGGCGGGGCACACAGTACTGTCACGCAGCAAACGAATGCTGGGACATAGGCACACGAGTACCGTGATGAGACAGCATATATATATATATATATATATATATATATATATATATATATATACACATACATGCACATACATGCATGTATGCGTATATACATACATTATATATGTATATAGACAGATAGATAGCTAGGTAGATAGACATTGCTCCTTGTACTTGGGCATGTTGACGGCGGCGGTTCCAGCCGGGGTCAGGAGTACTGTATCATGCCACAAGCCATAAGCAGCAACAGTACCGTGACAACGGGCGGTGGTTGCTGTGACAGAAGCATGTGAGTCCTGAACACCAGCACAGCGTCGTCGCACATGGCCACTGAGAACGATTCATGCGAGAAATAATCCGGTTGCTGTCACCGGGCATTTACGATGCATCCAGCTGCTGAGGCCGTATGATGTCGCCTGTCTCTCAGCCTGGCAGGGGCGGGGAGACGCGGGGGGGGGGGGGGCAGCCTTCGGGCAACGCGGGAAATCGAACCCCGAACCTTCAGTTCCCCAAACACAGGCGTATCGCGACGAGACACAGAATGTCTGGCTGGAGTATGTGAGTCCAAACAGGAGTACTGCGACTGGGGCAGGCAACACGAGTGCTGGGACCGAGGCGCTGGGGTGGTGCGAGCAGAACACGTGGACGTGTGGCAGACCCATGCGCCGTGGCAGGCACGGAAGGCGCGGCAGAAGTCACACCAAACACACACACACACATCTGCCATAGAGCTCTGAACAGCTCCACCAGCGAGAGCGCCCCAGGCAGCGTTCAGCACCGTCCGCGGCATTCACGGCGTCGATATCCTCCGGCGAAGCCGCCGCGGAGAGCCGGGTCAACGCGGCCACACTCCGCCGGCTGATTTCTGATTGGCCAGCACCAGTGGCGAACGCCGGGAGCCGCTCAGCGCGCCGGCAGATGCCCCCCCCCCCCCCCCAGTCTCGGGCCGCTCAAAGATGGATCAGCTGGGAGCGGACGCGGGCAAACTGCGCCAGATTTCAGCTGCACTCTCCAGTCTTACTGAGCTCCAGCCGAAATCGAAGAGCCTCGCAGCTGCTCCCGATCTCAGCTGACATTTGCAATCTCGCGAAACAGCGACAGGTTTGGTTTTGTTGATTTATGCTGGCTGGGTAGCGCGACCCCAGCTTGGAAATCGATGTGATATAGCAGTCATGGGCGGTGAACAGAACCGGCCTGTGCCTTGATGCTGGCAAGGAGCAGTTCACTTCTGCATGTTTGAGCCTCATAAGCATGTACCGGGCAGATGTGTATCAGATCTTCAGTAGCTATGCCCAGCTGCGCTAATGCGATAGAGTGCGAAAATGAGCGAAATGAGCTTGAGGACGCCAAACAGAGCGGCCGAACGGTGCCACGTTCATCAATGCATCTATGCGTGCTGAGGGCCCCCTGACCTTTTCGGTCGGTTTTGACAAGAAACAGCCATTATCAGTCACGTATTCCTAAATCTCGAAAGTGAATTATTCACTTGACTTCGAATGCCACAAGGTGATGAGTTTGAGGCCCAGGTGACTTCCGAGTCCGGCCGACATTAGACTCGAGCCTGCCACGGCTTGCAGCCGCTGGCCCGGGCACCTCACTCCCGGAGGTCCCAGGATCAAGGTACAAGAAGTCGACAGGTGCCACTACGCTATCGGAAGATGATAGCACGCTTCGCCCGAGGCTCACTCCATGCCCCCGCCCCCGATTTAAGCTGACGCTCACGTGACCAGCCAGAGAGCAAGGGCGACACCCGCCACACCAGCAATCAAGCCTGCACTCAGTGCATGAATTCTTTGTGCTTTGTGGTCTTCTGAGACCAAAGCAGTGTCTCAAATTAAAAAAAATGACAGGAATTTAACAGGTGCATAGCTGCAGCTTACCATAAAGTAAGTTTGCGTGATACGAATTAGGAGATTTTTGAGGAGAATTATGCTATTTGCCGTAAGTGTTATGAATGCGATCGATGCGGCTTAAAACATCTTTGTTCCAGCAGGCCTGAAAACCTTGATCGCAATCGCCTTCAAACCAGCCCAAGCTCATACCAAGTCTCCCGTTCAAGTCCACCGCCTTAAACCATGGGCAACGTGGGATTGACCCTAGACCCACTACAAGGCTATCAGGAAGCTGATCATTGGGCGCCCGGACCCCAATACGGGTGCACAGATGCGCGCACTCGCAGCCCGTCAGTGCACTACACACGTCAGTAATCACCTAGCGATGCACACTGACGCGTACCAGCACGAACATCAGAGTAACAAACGAGGGCGTGGGGGGGGGGGGGACACCAGCACTAATGTCCGAGCACCGAAATGTCATTGTGCGGCCCGTGCACTCTCAGATGTATCGGGAAGAATGGGTTCCCCTGGGCGACTTTGGGGCACTCCGGTCGTGTCGCAACACCCGTCCCAGCTGCACCACTCGCATGCCCTATGACCTCGCTCTCTCGCCCAAACCAACCCCCCGCCGGGGGCCGTACCGCAACATTAAAGGGAACCTCAGGAGCCGTAGTGTAGTAATGAAGCGCGCGCCAGGAACTGAGCCCGCAGCCTGGCCCCGAGCCGTCGGTGCTCACCTGTGCCAGCTGCCGGTGCGGTACATCCTGGTCGGGAGTCACACCCCTCGGTCGACCATCGCCCCCTATCAAGCGACCGCGCGGATGTCTCACGGCCGCCCCACCGACGGCCGCCCTCCCCCGGCCACTTTCTAACGGAACTGACGGCCACCGCTCAGAGTGGCCACAGCCAGCGAGGTCTGCAGTCGGCGACTGGCGGCCAGTTTGACAAGCTGAGGTTTCGGTAGGTGATGGTAGGTGGCAGGGAG
>NW_023596807.1:0-1093 GCF_011947565.3 Pollicipes pollicipes | reverse complement strand
AAACATCAAACACGTTAGCAGCTTGCCCAGTCGATTGTCCCAGAGACACCAGGGCAGTTCTCCCACCTGCACCAGGATCAACTGCACAAAACCAGAGTGGTGACTCCATAGGCACCCAAGTGGGCTGCCCACCATGGGTTGAACCCTTCTGGTGAGGGTAATCTGAGTCACCTCACTTAGCATCCTGGGGGTTGTGGGGACCCTGACATGACAGCTGACACCACAGCGACCGCAATTATGGAGGATGGATTCATGGGTCACCCAATTCAGGCTGGGAGGCCAGCAGCATGCTTAAAGGTAGGTCAGCTTGACCAGCAAATGGAGATGCCAACAGGGGAGGGTCAACTCAATGTGATATCAGCTCCTCATGACCAATGTGTATACACAATGCTGCACAGTACAGTTGAGTCAAGGTTTGGAGTTATCATATGCTGAGGCAGACTGGTTCTTTAGTACAAGGTATGGTTTATGCATGCTTAGTTGTGGCAGCAAGCCAGAAATTATTTTCTGGCCAAGTTGCTCCCCAAAGCCCAGAATTTCCTATTGCACCATCACTCTTATCAATATCTGGGTACACTCTAAACACACACTCTAATCCATCTGGCCAACCTGGGATCTAGTGGTAAGAGAGCAATATGTGGCTATGTATCCAACCTACTAGATGTGGCTTAGCACTAATTGGGGCCAGGTAACCAGGAGCAAATGGGGCTGAAGATGGCTTTAGTGGGAAGGATGCTTTGATACTTGGATGTATATACAGAAGTCCATCAGGCAACAGTGTAGACAGCATGCATCATCTGGAGGACCTTATCCAGAGAGTGTGTAGAGTCCTCTAACTTGCCTCAGATTGACTGGGGAACAGTCCAGTCATTAGCTCTGGAAAGTCATGCAACCCAGTCACTGACAAAGGCTCTCCAGGGCTTTTTATTGTTTGTTCTGTTTTAGCATGTCCAGCAGCCAGCACACTACTGGGGTGTGAAGCTTAAAGCATTCTTGACCTCATATTTCCAAAGAGCAGGAAATGATCAGCCAAATTGAATACTTGCCTAGGCTAGGAAACAGCAACCATGTGATTATCAGGTGCGCATTGGTC
>NW_023596806.1:0-1009 GCF_011947565.3 Pollicipes pollicipes | reverse complement strand
CGAAGCGGGGATTGGCCGACGGAAATCGGTCATGGCAGCCGCCGGGATTAATTCACCGACGTCCTCTAATGACGGGGCACCACGGTCGCGCCGCCGTCATCGCCCGTAAAAGATGTGCAATATCGGTCCGTTTTTGTCGGGTCGGCGCGATGGATGGATGGAGTCACCCTATCTCCTCTCGGAGAGCCCGAGCAGCGTTACTAATGGAGCGCACCAGAGTATCGGCGCGGTTATAAACGGTCGGCGGACGGGGTTTGGCGGCGCCGCCGCCGCCGGCCGGGCTGCGTCAGCCCCACTTTCAGCGGCCCTGCGGTGTCGTCTCCGTGCGAGGGTCGGAATGGAGGTGCTGTATTGCGCAGGTCGGGACGGAGATGCTCCGATGCCGCCAGTGAGGACAGTGTGCGAGAGAAATTGCCCGATGACTGAAGATCCGATGATGTTAAAACGTAGGTAGAACGGAGAGAAGAGAAATAAACAAAACGGGATCACACCGGCTATACGCTTTTGTTAGTAGCCATCATCACCAAAGCTCATCCCAACGTTCAACTCCTCATGAGTAACCATCATTAAAAGTACACTTGAGTGACTATGTCTATTCCAAAACGTAGCCGTTTTTGCAGGTAATGTTTTGCACTTTTGTAATTCAAAACGCTAACAACAAAATGAGAAATATTGCAAACATTATGCAAGCATGTTCTCGCCGCTACATTGTTCGACCCCATTTAAGAGCAAGACAGTAACCAGGACAAACTTACTTTCACTGAATGGAAAGCTTCCAGCTCCCAACCGCTGCGTTCCTTATCAGCGTGGCCTATGCACATTATTTATATGATCTCTGAAACCACTGACCTCAGACAATAGTTGGTACATGCGTTGTACTTTTGGCAGAAAGGTACAGATCTAGATATTGCGGCAAATTATAGTTGCGATTTACTAGCTGCACCTGACATGTCCTTCAAAATCCTTCTCAAAACGTCCGTCAAGCGCTCCTGGCATCAGCTCTTTGACA
>NW_023596805.1:28223082-28334671 GCF_011947565.3 Pollicipes pollicipes | reverse complement strand
AACCGGAGGATTTATTAATTAAGCAACAATGGAAACTGGCAATCATGGTGGTTTATCGAGCGCGGAGGAACGCTGTCTGGCGCGGCTGTAAAATTACCCGGCAGGCTCTCCGTTAGTGGAAGTGCCCCGGCCGCTCGTGAAGTGGTGCACTAACCCAGCACTAACCCAGCTCCGGCCACCACTAACGCCGTGAATGACGACATTTCTCTCCAACAACCAGTAATCCAATATGCAAACAGGCCGTGGGCACCGTATATTCTAACCCCCAACGGTGCTGCCTCCTCGGCGGCGCCTCGGAAAACAAGGCCGGGCTCCTCATGCGTACCTAACGGCCCATTACGGATCGTAATTGCCCGCATAATGGCGAAGTTAAGCCGTTCGTGAGCTGAGCCAATTTGCCCACCATTTATTCAGACTCACAAGAATTGCAGGCCGGGAAGTTACGTCGGTCGTTATCGGAGGGCAGCACTGGCAAGTTCCTTTGTGCTGCCATATTAAACCAGTAATAGTAAAAATATGATGGAGGCGAGGCCGTATATTTTTACAGCACCCACGCGGGGCCTTAGGGGGTCATCAACAGCGTACCAATCATTATCAACGGCCAGAGTGACATGCAAATCAATAAAGAAAGAAGCAAGATCAATACAGCCCACCCAGCGTGCGGCGGAACGCACACGCCGTGCGCGAGGCCTCCTGCCGCCGAGGTGTGTGACGCTACACGCAGCTAACCACATATAATCGACGACACGTACTTTTGCATTTAGCGTTTTCAACTTCAGTCCCTTGGCAGCACGCCACAGTTGACGGGAGAACTAAAAAAGTCAGGCAAGTGAGTTTACGCCATTTTCAGCAACGGCTTAGTCTTTGAGCAGTACCACATCTGCACTCTTTAAACAGCGAAACAATATTTTCCTGGTCAGCTTTGAGCTGTTACGGAACGTGTCTAAGCCTTCTGTCTACCATAGAGAATTGGTTCATAAAATGCTTATGTCAGTCCCCAAAAGAAAAGGACAAGTTTGTGAAATAGTCATCCGTCCATGTTTTTTGTCCGCATTGCGAGGGCTTTATTAAAACGCAATATTAATTATGTAATAATCCTAAAACAAATCATTTCAATAGATTCGAAGTCAATTAATTCGAATGAGATAACTTTTTATAATCACTTCCACTTACTTCCACTCTGGTAGAAGGAAGTTCAATGTGCTCAAAATAAGAACCAAATTTCTCTGAAGGCTGTCTCAAGTAGGCAAGGCGTTTCTTCCATGCATTACACCAGGAAAGAAATGCATGCTTTATGTGAGACTTGTCAGAGTCCAGTGACACAGCTTAGAGTGAAAACCGTTTGCCTGTCCTAATACTAAATGCGCCTACGCCTCATGCCGATGCCGAAGACTCGCCAAAAAATTAAGCTCACGGGGAAACAAAAATAAATAATTACTATACCAACCTCAACGTGGTTAATGAACAGTCTACATGCTGCGGGATTCCCGATCCCAAAATCCTGACGGGTAGGGTAACTTGTCCACTCATTTGCGATTGAATTTCACGAGAGCCTAAGAAGGAAGCTGCGGGCTCACAAGGCGCAAACAATCGTGGGGCCCAGGTCGGGTCTGAGCCGACTATAGCACTGGACACAGCGACGCGTTCCACTTACAGCTGAGGAGATCGGCACGAACGGATCCGGCTGGATGTAGTGATGCGATCCGTTAGTCAACATGGCCGCGCGGAAGGCTCCGTCCAAAATCACCATTGGTGCTCGATTGGGATGGCGGAGGCCGCTCTCCCTGGCGTTGCACTGCGACAGCGTCGGCTCGGAAAAACGGCGAGCGTCACCTCACCCCACCAACGATTCTCCCGAACTGGCGGCGCCCCGCGCTACGCGCCGCACGCGCGCCAGCCACCGCTAGGTGGCAGGACGAGCACGGCCGTGGCGTCACTCGGCGCGCGAGGAGGGCGGGGTGGGGCGTCGAGGGGCGGCTGGCCGCTGGAAATGGTGAAGAAGGTTGAACCGAAGTTGTTCGAGCTCTCTGCTCGAAAATTTGAATATGTCGCAGCATTCAGAAGAACTGAAACCCCTCAGCGGCTATAAGCCGAAGGTCGCGCACAAATCCTGGTCTACATGCCATCTATCTCCATTATCCGAAGTGACTCAACACACCTGAGTCATTCTTCCTGTGGCGCAAGAGTACTGACCTGATTCGCCATTAGGACCGGTCGGTTATGCCATTTGTGGCAGGCATGAATGCTGACATAGAGATCCGCTGCAAATGGCTGCGACTGCGCCAACGCGGCGATAATAGTTTATAACTGACGGCCTCGTTTTTCAGCGAGGCAAGCTTAGCAGAATAAAATTAACACAATTCATCGCATGCTTGACGGATCGCAATGGACATGGACGAGAAGTGTGAGACCAGAAGCTGTTGAGGCAACACGAGATCCGGTGATTTAGGAGGTTTGCCCACAGCAATTAAAGACCAGATCTGGGAGGTCCTGAAGCCGTCACCCATCAACATCAAGCCCTTGGGCTTCCCTCAGCTGACGCAGCTGTGATAGCTGCAACAGATCTGCTACTCAGCTGACACAACTGTAATTACTGCACCAGATCTGCTAACTACGGTAGCTCAACCTCAAGCCCTCGGGATACATTCAACTGGCGCAGCTGTGACTGCTGCACCAGATCTGCTAACTACGTCAGCTCGACATCAAGCCCTCGGGTTATCCTCAGCTGACGCAGCTGTGCACTGCTGCACCAGATCTGCTAACTACGGCAGCTCAACAAGAGGCAAACAAACCAGCCGGATTGTGACCTACCGCACCGCGGCGGCGTCGGCAGAGGCACCTGCCAGCAGCCGGGCCGGGGCGGCGTGGCGGCAACTTCAGAGCCAGCCAGCTCCTGACTAGAAGCGGTAGGGGTCCTCCGCTGTGGAGACGGATCCCCGCCCGCTCCCCGCAGGTCGGTAATGGCTTCAGGTTAGCGGTAATTATCTGTTATCAGTTGGTGCGGCGGGATCGGAGATCAGAGGCGCAGCGAGGCTGCAGCGACGCCGCAGGAGCGCGCTCAGCAATCGCGCCGGTACGACTCATCGTCCGTCGCTCTCACGCTGGGATGGTCATTGCACGCGAAACACGTCGAAGTGTCGCAGGGAGTGAATGAGAAAATGATGATTCATTAAACGCATGTCTTTTCGCTCTCCTGAACTGCGCTGTTGGCGTCCTGGGTTTCCCGAGACCACCCGGGGCCTCTCCGCTGGCGAGTAATCTGTGGAGCTGATGAAGATTTCAGCCGTGGAATCGACATGAAATTCTTTCAACCCTGATATTTATGGCAAAATCCCTATGCTGATGTAATGTGACATCCCTGAAAAATAGCGTTCATCGGATTTGTATTGTCATTGTTTTAAGGATCGTGGTCTGCAGCCTGCAGCCACGGCCACAGAAACCCGGTGACCAGAGCGCTCTGTAGTCATGACGTTCCCATACCAGCTTGGTGTCGGACAAGAGGCTGGTAACTCCGGCGTCAACTCACATAACTCCGGCGTTAACAGCACTCAGAGCGGTCAGACGCACTCGGCGCTCCTGCTGTCGTCTTCTCTAACATTGTGTGTTGATCAAACTGAACTATTGGTCACGGATGAGAAGACAATGATTATTTGTTACATGGATTTAAAACGATTGTCACTCATTGTTGCAACGATTATTTGCTACATTTCTCTCAGTCATTGAAATGCTGGGATCAGTTCGGACGTACATTTTTTGTTTTTAAGTTGCAGTGTGCTAAGTTCAGTGTGTTTTTCAGTGTTAAAGTTGCACTGGCTGTCGTGCCGACTGTGTCAGGGCTGCGTCTGTCATTGCAACGCACCTCCCGTCTGACCCGGCACCCGGCACCACTGTCTGCCATCTGACCTGGCACCCAACACCACTGCCAGCCATCTGACTTGGCACCCGGCACCACTGCCGGCCATCTGAGCTGGTGCCCTGTACCATTGCCTGCCATCTGACCTGGCATCCAGCACCACTTCCTGTCGTCTGACCTGGCACCCAACACCACTGCCAGCCATCTGGCCTGGTACCCGGCACCACTAACTCCCATCTGACCTGTCATCCGGAGCAACTAACTCCCATCTGACCTGGTACCTCACACCGCTGGCACGCGGCACCGGCACGCGGCACCGGCATCGGACGTCGCCGGTCACATAACAGCAGCAGCAGGCAGCAGCATCTGTTAGCACACACTTGGGTCGCTGAAGCGGCGGCAAGCTGGCAGCACCAGTCCGGACCTGCCCCACCGGACCTGACTGAGCCTTGGCTGCAGGTTCATTCGTTTCAGCAGGGCCTGCCAGGTCATGGGCTATGCGGTGCGACCGTGCCGCGAGAATCTGGACCCCCAACGTATTCAACCTGCACCAGCAGGCTTAGCGTTGGTCACTTTAAGGTAGCGTGGCCAGTCACATCACTTTAAGGTGGCGGTACCACATCTGCGCGAGCCACATCCGTGGACCACATCTGCGCGAGCCACATCCGAGGACCACATCTGATCTGCGCGAACCATATACGGGGACCGCCTCGTACGTGCCCTGAGGAGTGTGATCCGGCCGTTACCTCCAGGGTGTAAGCAGGTGCAGATCACTTCCCAAGACCAGCGTGGTGCTTCGCATCATCTATGTAGCGGCTCAACCGCACCGACCGCGCCGACAGCCCAGCACTACCTCACCCGACACCTGCGGCGCCTGGGAGCAGACCTCGGGTGTGTCGACGCCAGGCACAGACACTACAGCAGCGCAAGTCTCAGCAACAGCAACGATCTAACTCAAAAGAGCGTAGCGGGACTTCACTCTCGTCTGTTGCTTCAGCGGCACTAACCTGGCCAAGTTGCCAAGTTGACGGCCAGTTCAGCCTGCCCAGTGTATGAACCAGACGTCCCAGGCGCCATCATCGACTTAAGCCGGTGGCTCGGCACTGAGGACCCCCGCCGGGGTTTCCCGCCATCGCTGGGACCCCAGGGGCCCGCAAATGCACCGCAGACGCCAGGCGTCAGCGCGCGACACAGCGCCAAGACACAGCGCGACACAGCGCGACAAGCTGCCACCGGGGCCGCCCATCACGTGTCGCTGGGGCCCCCCGTCGAGGCCCGGGTGACAAATTGGGCGCGCCGCCCGCCGCCCTTCTGTCGGCGGCGTCACCGGGCCGTCTGAAGTCTGAGCCGGGTCCTGCCGTCGGCGGCGGGGGCGGCGCTGCTGCCATTGTGGCCTGACAGGGGACGAGTGCGGATCACTGGCTCGGCGCCGCCGGTCGCCCGATTACCATAATGAAGTGTCGCGCCGCTGCCGTCCCCCCCCCCACGCGCAGGGGAGGGGGGAGGATTACCCGCGGGGAGGGGGGGCTGGAACTGATTGATGGAGGGCTGTCGAAAATCCTGTCCGCCTTTGTTGGTGGATGGTCGTTCCAGCTTGAGAGGCTTTCTGTTGTAAACAGCTGTGTTTTCAGCGAGGGGAATGTAGGAACACGCCGGGATGGCTGTGGCCGGAGACATTTGCATAATGTTTCCGCATGGACCGCTGCCAACCGCGTGCAAAGTCGAATAACAATGTAAGCTCATATTTTATTGGCGCGACTGAATAAGGGCAATCAAAGGCCCATATACGTTTGAGAGTGCCACCGCAAAGCGAACAGTTCCACTTGTTAGGGTATTTTAAAGGATTGACTGCGTATTGTGCTCCTCTATTCTTCCCCAATGACGTCAACAAAGCCTCTCATGCAGCTGTGTTGGTGTAATCAGCCCCACTGCAGAACGTTATTGTTAATGGTAGCATGGCGTCCAACCATGAATTCTGTAGCCATTTGCTTACTTTATGTTTCATGACAACCGGCCTACGAACAAGAGATATCCTCACACGGCTCGAGAAACGCCCATTGCGCCTGGTGTAGTTGTTCAAGGGTCATAAAATAGATGGCCAGATAGCGGGTCCGTTATTTACACCGCCACTCCCGACCGTCAAGCACGAGCCCTCGTGGCCATTCGTCTCGGCTCTGCACAGCTCACCGCCCTCACGCTCTCACCCGACTGACGTCAAGTGTCCCATTTTCCTGCGCCGTGCGCCGTGGTAGCGGCCGTCACCGGCCGCCCGGTGCTGGCTGGCCGGCTCGGCGCTCGCCGCCCTCCGGTCCTGACACGAAAGACAGACAACCAGTTTACGGGCCATGATTGATTGCTAATGACTGGGCCGACTGACAGCACGGCATTGGCTGACAACACTGCGGCCGGCGCGCTTCTCGGACTCGTCTGATGACGGCCGCCGGCTGCCGCGGCGGCGATCGCCGGCCTCGTCTGACACATGAAACCGCGCCGCCTCGCCGCGCCGAGCCGCACGGGCAGAGGGCCCCCCGGCGCTGCCGGCTGAGGAGAGAGTGAGGAGGCGGAGGCCGGCTGCCGTGGAGGCCCCACCTGCCGCTACCGGACAGCGGCAGGGGTTAGTTGCCTTGATCATTGTGTTAGCTGACATCTTGGGCATTTCGGTAGGGATGCCAGGTTGTGAGACTTGATTTGTGAACGATCCAGAGTTTCACACAGCTGCCCCAGCAGGGTCAACACAGTCCGTCCGCGCAATCCGTGCATATGGCGTGACAGTGCGAAGGGGCCTGAAAAGTTTTTGTTTTTCATGAGATGGGCTTACCACTACATATCTGGTAGAAGGTAAAGCCCATGTAATACATACCTACTGGTCGAGGGAGTCAGATTTTCCTGAAATATTTCAACAACTGCCTCACGTTTTTGACAACTAGCAATAGAAAAACTACCAACAAAGTAACCAGAAAGGTTCTGATTCCTTTCCTAGTCGCTTGCGCCTCACGTGGGAAAGGGAGGTAACAGGCAAACATCAAGCGGGAACAAGCCACCCCATAGAGATGCAGAACTCCACCCATTCTAACTGGCAAGAGACTCCATTATTCAAACGCGTCACGTCGGCCTTTCTTTCCTGTCCAGCACACACCTGGCGCGGCTGGCGGCCGATCACCAGGGCTGGGCTGACGTGCCCACCTCAGAGGGCCCCTGCAGTGGGTCCGTGCACTGGCGACATCTGACCAGACCTGCAGTCACGACTGCGACTCAGCGCGGCCGTCAAGCCCCTGTCGGCGGGCGAGTCATCGGTCGGACTCTGTCCAGGCAGGTGGAGGTGACACCTGCCGATCCGACCCGCCTGGTTCCCACCGGCCGCTGCCCGGGAGGCGGGCGGAGGCCGGGAGCGCTGGCTACGGCCGCTGCCTACGGCCGCTGCCCGGGAAGCGGTTGGAGGCCGGGCGCTGCTCACTACGGCCGCTGCCGTGGGGCAGGTGGAGGCCAGAGGGACTGCTTACGGCCGCTACCCGGAAGGCGGGTGGGGGGCCGGGCGCTGCTGCCCACCGGCCTCTGCCCGGGAGGCGGGCGGAGGCCCGGCGCACTGACCTCCGACCTGTACTTACACCGGCGCCTCCACCCTTCTGCCACAGGCGTACGGCGACCGGGGCTGTCGCCTTCGCATGCGCTCTATGCGGGTTATGCGGGTCAGGCGGGACAGCCTCGGCTCCGGATGGGCGCCGCTTCATTGTTTGATTCCTCGTGACACTCGGTCAGCGGCGTCGGCGTGGGTCGAAGGGCAGCCGTCGAGCCAGGTTTTAAGTCGGACCCCCTCCTGACGAGACCTCGATCCGCTGACCGCACCGGGTCGGGGCGTATCGAGGGCTCCTGATGGGGCCTCAATCAGCTGACCGCACCGGGTCGGGGGCCTATCGAGGGCTACTGACGAGACCTCGATCCGCTGACCGCACCGGGTCGGGGCGTATCGAGGGCTCCTGATGGGGCCTCAATCAGCTGACCGCACCGGGTCGGGGGCCTATCGAGGGCTACTGACGGGGCCTCAATCATCTGACCACACCGGGTCGGGGCCTATCGAGGGCTCCTGACATCCCTTGACCGCACCGGGTCGGGGCCTATCAAGGGCTCCTGACGGGGCCTCAATCAGCTGACCGCACCGGGTCGGGGCCTATCAAGAGCGATCGCCGGGGCGCCGCCCGGCCGCATGTGACCTGTCGTGCCAGGCTCGGAGCGCGCTGATCATCTGCCCGATGTCTATTCCGCGCTCGTATGGGACGGCCGGCTGCTCGATGCCAGACCTCCCTTGCATAAAGCGAAGCACAACGATGACGTCGTCGCTGTCAGGACCTACCAGCCATCTTAGCCGGGCTGCTTTTGAGCGCGCTAGTCTCGTGAACTGGCCTCTGGGTCCTTACCCAGCCGGAACCGTGTTCCCTCTTCCCCGCGAAAATTTCCTTTTGGTTGTGTATATCAAGTTGAAAATTGTCCATACCATCAGTGCTGTCATGACTGCAAACGCCATGGATGATTTTGAAAGCCTCAAACAGTTAACCTGTTATCTTTTTTAGATGGAGACGTACTTGGACTGATAACACAATCTGACGATATTGGCATGCCGCGGCATCATGCACCATGCCACAATTGTTGTGCAACAAATTAAGGGCCCCAACTTGGTGTGGTAAGCAATGTATCTTCGACAATCAATGTAGCCTATCTGATTGCGTAATAAAGCGAATTGTTTTTCAGAACATATTTGTCAAACCTTTAGGTGTCTCGAATAAATTAGACCCAGTGCGGGAAAGCTAGCGCAAAAACTAACCTATATGATAAGTAAGGCACGCCCTTAACTTCAATTAGATAATGCTTCAAACGGGAGCAAAACTACGATTTACGAAACCAGCCTTAACTTTAATTAGATAATGCTTCAAACGGGAGCAAAACTACGATTCACGAAACCAGCCTTCCAATCAGGGTTAGTGCAACACAAAGGGAGCGCGTACCTCGGCTCTAGGCGGCATACCCAATCCCCGAATACTGTGCTGAAATGCTAGTTCGCCTCTGGTCTAGCGGGTTACTTAACTATGCTTCTGATGTTAGGCTGCTGTGTTGTAGAAGATCCTGTTAAGAAATCCTGCGTCGCAAAAATTCAAAAAAATATTCGTAAAACCCGAAGGGACAGGCCTCAAACTTGATCTGCGTGCAAGAATTTCGTTGGCTTCAAATTTCCCACGAAGTTATTAAGAAACTTATTTGGCGTAATAGCGTGAGTTTCACGCGCATTTCTATTTCGATCAGTCATTTGTTTTTGATCCCAGCAATGATGAGAAAAGCGGAATAGACGCTTCTCATGATCGAAATTTGTGACTTTGACGACAATTTTTCTTCTCTGCCTGATCCGACGACAGCCCGCATTGCAGTTCAAGCGTTTGTATGCGTCATTGTCGTGAACGACTTACCCGAGCATGATCACATTAGTGCATCTGAATTATCCTCATATCACAAAGTGATATCTCAAAATCCTAAAATAATGTCTCAATTCTCAAGCGCTGAAATCAGCCAAAATTTTGAACTCCAAAAGATACTCAAAACCGTACGCACATCCCTCCAATGCGCATGGTTGAGCGTTGTGATCGTGTCTTGTATCAAGCCAGCGCTCCATCAAACACAAGCTTTCAGATAGCCACCAGCAGACCAGATCCACCACTGTAACGCCGATGAGTGTCGTTTTGTGATTGATGCACGCTTTCACGTCTAAGACACAGTAATCATTCAAAAATACAATAATCGCTCGTATCGATCAGTTTAACCAACCAAGTGGAATGATGATACAAAAGTAGCACAGGACGACCTGAGTTTTTTATCCCTTGTAGTTACAAGAGATAAAAATTAATCTAGGGATAAAAGGGATAAAAATAAATTGCAAATTAATCTGGCGTTGAGCTACATGAAGCGGAATTATATGAGCGCTGAGCTGCATGAATTTTAGGTGGTAGCATGCAAACTGTGGGATCGGACGGACTATTCCTGCAAGATTGTGGCATGACCACGATTCCCCTTCACCCGTTCCATTAACTTAGAACAGGTCATGTTCTGAAGTTGCGAAAAAGCCTGATCAGTCGCCTTATGGGTAAAAAAAGCATATTTTGACGGCAGAAAAAACGAGCAATAGTATCGGCAGAAGCGTGGGTCGATATGTGTAGTCCAGCACGCGCTGTCGTGCACGACCAATGGATCCACGCACTCCGAGACGTTTGTGGGGTTGTCGTCCGATCTCAGCTACCAGAGCAAACACATGCGTGAAACAAACCGCACGATTAGGGCGAGTGTACTGACCAGAGCCTAGTAACGGGACTGAAAGCTGCTTGACCCATAGCTGGGAACCCGCAAATGAACGGAAAGCTACTGATGTCACCATTTTTGAAACAGATCGTGAAAGCAAGACACTGCGCTCTAAACCGAGAAATATTTTGGGCTCTGAAAATACCATGGCGCTCTGTTTATTTGTGACCAGTAACCACACACAACATTTCGGTTTTCACGGAAGCAATGCGCCACTACGATGACATGGATTTCGCCGGCAGTAATGAGCAGTTCTTTCCAGATTTATAGCCGGTCCTCTATTAAGGAATGTTGTTCGTGAATTGGTGTGCACATTGCATCAACGGACACCCAAATGTTATGATCTTATGGACGGTAGGCTTTTGAACGCATCAGTCAGACCTGCTGGCGTTGAATGCCGAAGGTACCTGGCGCAGCCAGTTCGCTTTGTGACGTCATGATGCATGACGACAGCAGATTGTGGTGTCCCTCATTCCATGCAGAACAGGGCGTACTTTAGTTGTGTTGTGTGCAAATCAGACAACTTGGCTGTGCTTGGCCTCAGGGGAGGAGAAAAGCGACTGAAAACCAATCAGCCACGGATGGTAATGGATAAAAGGAATGGCCACACGTTTAGCCGTCTAGACCGGCCAAGCGCGATGGCGTTTTTGACATCTTTGTTGTTCGTCCTAAGTGATCTAAAGCCCCGCATCTCTGCCTTTCGTCCCCAGTGATCTAGTGCATCCCATCTCTGTTGTCCGTCCTCAGTGATCTAAAGCGCCCATCTCTGCTATTCGTCTTCAATGATCTAGAACGCCCATCTCTGTTGTTCGTCCTCAGTGGTGTAAAGCCCCAGTGACTCAGTCACACCGGTCCCGAATGGGGTGAGCCCTCGTCTCGACAGCTTTGATATCTCATAATCGTTTGCAGCAGGCCAGCAGGTTATCTTATAGTTACTTCATTCTCCACGCAACAAAAGCACTGTTGTGCCGCTCACCAGTGGCGCTACGAGGCCCTACTCCATCACTCCAGCTCCATCGCGTCATGTTCACCGCATGGGGCCTGACAACCAATCTGGCGAGTGTGTGAGACTCTGTCCCAGCCGGGCGGGCCGAGCTGCATGGGGCCCCTGCTCTCGGCGTGCGGCCCGACAGCTGATCACTCGAGTCATGCAGCCACGTCACGCAGCAGGCGAGGCCCACGGCACTCCCAGTAGCTGAACATAACTCGGTCGACCACCAGCTAAACATGCGACCAGCACACAGACACGGAACGTGCGCTTATCAGCGTAACAGCGCGAAATTTGCATGCGCGAATTTCCGGTTTAGGGGGTGGTATATATCCAACATTACGATATGCTGGCACTTATCCAAAAGCTAGTGAGTCAGCAACTGCAATTAAGTGATTATCTTGCACATGCCGTCTGCACTCACTTCATCACTTTGAAATGATAAACCGCCCAGGTGCATGCATCGATACGTAGCCTGTAGCAATTATCTTAATATCTTCGGCCATGTAAGGCGTATAAAAATTCACGGACATAGCACAAGGCCATAGTTTCCTGACTTGTGTGGAAATCTGGCATTAGCCACATCCTCACAACGGACTTTGACCGCCACTTTTCTGGCTATCCTGTGCCCCCGGCGTGCGAATATTGTACATGACACTGCCGCGTTGTGATGCAGATCGATGACGCCTTGCGCCCCACAATGACCAGGTGCTGGTCATGTCCCCCTTACAGACTAGTGGTTCTCTAGCATCTCATAAGGCGCTTCTAGACAGCTTCCGGACGTTCAAAGGGTTTTCTGCTGCGGGCGCGTGGAAGATGGACGAGACCACCCATTTCTAACGTTCCGACAGCCCACCTAACTCGGGCCGTATTTCTGCGCCCGAAGTGCCAGGCAGAATGAACTCTTCCACGCGCCGACAATAAATAGGCTCGTTGGCAGGAGAGATGGCTCCCCCGCCGAGCGGAGGCGCTGCTCGGCCACCATCAGGCCGGCGAGCACCCAGCGCTGGGCGGCGGCAGTGGCGCGTCCAGGCAACCGCCCGGCGGGGTGACCTTCAGAAGCGGACACGGCTGTCCTGGTGAATGGATGTCTCTGATGGTAATAACGGGTTTCATGCTGATGTATGATGAAGTGATAGATGCAATGACCGCCGTGAATGTCTCGAGACCTCTGAGTCATGCTTTCGCCGGAGGCGGTATGCCAGCAGTCTCTCGCTAAGCACGCTTACTGGTTCGTGACTATCATCAGCAGAACAGCGAAAGATAGGCGGTGCATGTTTCCGCCCCAGCTTCCACCCGACGCCTCCGTGCAGCCCGGTTGGCGTACCTGGCGTCGCCTCTGCCGGAGAGAGATGGCCCGGGCAGCCGGCGCCGCCTGCCCCGCGGTAATTCACGCGCCGCCACACGTCGCGCCGCCGACAGGGGCGCCGCAAACGCCGACAGCGGCGTCACAAACGCCGACAGAGTGGCGCGCCGTAAACATTTATCAGGGGCGTCCGAGGCGCAGCGGGCGGCGTCGACTCACCGTTTATCAGCCCCCCCCCCCCCCTTCCCCAGCCCGCCCCGGACTGTGGGATGGGCAGCGCGGGTACGGCAGGGGCGGTCCCAGGGCGCCGGGCTGGGCAAGCCGCGGAGGCTGATGGAAGGAAAAAGGCGGATTGAACAGGCGTGGAGAAAGGAGTACGAAGAAGGACTCAAGCAGTGTTGGCATAACACGATACCTAGGAGGCACAGCAGAAGTACCCGCGCAACTACCCTGTGGTTGTATAATGTATCAAGTGTAAACATATATCAAGTGTAATATATCAAGTGTAAATATACCAAGTGTGAATGTATAATATATCAAGTATATAATATATCAAGTATTAAGTAGAAAACAGCCGTAGCCCGGTGACGTGCCGTCTTGACCTCCATATGCCAGTGCGTTACGTCTTAAGCCCGGCGACGTACCCCTTTGACCTCTATGTGCCAGTGCGGTACGTCTGTAGGTCTTTGAAGTAACCCCTTCACCTGCATGTGCCAGTGCAGTGCGTCAAAGCTTTTGTTGCATGTCTCCAGCTCAGTGATTCACGACCGCACTGGGAGACAGTGGGCCTTCGCTGGCAGGCACATAGCCAGTGGGGATGGGCAAGGGAGTCATGCCCCCCCCCCCCTTCTCCGGGGAGTCAGGTGATGGAATAATTCCGCAGGCATTCGATCCAGCTTTGCAGCAGGCCGTCCGACTTTTGTATTTTACCCTCCCACTCCTGAGCAAAATTGGGCAACGCCTCTGATCGGACATGTGGCAGTTGTGAGCGCACAATGGCACGATGTAAGCCACGCATTCCAAGGTTTGTCTGATTGTCATGCATTTACCATCCAAAATTTAAGTTCGCTATGCGTCTTTGTGGGTGCAGGAGGGTGAGCACTTGCTTTTGACCGCAGCACTCGATCTCTATGCGCGACAGCATCAGCAACACCGCGTTTGGAGTCTTTGTCAGCACATGGACATCGAATATCCGAAAAGCGCGCCATTTGGCCCACGACAGGAGGTGAGCAGGTGCTGGTCGACATCTGCTCAGCGGCCAGGTGACTTCACACCCGCTGACGCCCTGCATCACTCTCCGTCGCCGGCGCTGCAGTCGATCAGGATTACGTGTGATGCACCATGCCTCAGTGTGTCAGCCCGACGGCGGACGCCTATTAACAACGGCACGCTAGCCTCTTCAAAAGGAGAGGGCACGGCTTGCGGCGCCGAGCACCGCTCACTGCAAGATTTGTTTGTGTGTCACCACCGCTGCATGAATAGTGCATGCCTCTGGGAGAAGCCCGCACAGAATGGGTGTCGTCCGTACGGAGCGCTCAGCCACCGTGAGCTATTGCGACAGCCAGCTCGGCTGCAGCCAGCTCTGCTAATGGCACAGCAGACAAAGCGATTTACGCGAGTCGGCAAGGACATTGCACGTCCATGGCCGGACTTATGGATGTGCCTGGACCACTTAGTGAATAACATCTGAAGGTGGAACAAAAAAGACCTACGCTTTTAAGCATGGGTGTATACAGGATTCTGCAATGTCGATGGAGGGCACAAATCGAGATCCGTCTCTGGAAAAATCCTCTAAGCGCGCAGCAAAGGCGTAAACATCTGTCATTTACGTATATCATGAAAGGCATCGCTTGCTTTCATTTTACTCATGTTCACGTGTCGACCTGCATTTCTTAAGTGCCAGCATCTTCTCACATCCACATTTTTTTCTTTAGCAAGGAGGGCCTTTACTAGGAAAGGACGCCACTGGCCTGGGGGAGGCACGTGGCCACTCATGCCTACCTGCGCAGCCCCTGATCTCAAACACTTAGTGATGTTTCGCATCTTTGTCGGCTCAGTCCGCTACGTTTTTCTCCGTGGCGCCAGGTGTGGCCGCTATGGTCCAGATCGGATCGTGGCGCCAGGTGTTGCCGCTATGGCCCGGCTCAGATCGTGGCACCAGGTGTGACTGTTATGGTCCAACTCAGATAGTGCAGTCATGTGTGGCCGCTATGTCCCAACTCAGATCGTAGTGCCAGGTGTGGCCACTATGGTCCAAATCGGATTGTGGCGCCAGGTGTTGCCGCTATGGCCCGGCTCAGATCGTGGCACCAGGTGTGACCGCTATGGCCCGGCTCAGATCGTGGCGCCAGGTGTGGCCGCTATGGCCCATCTCAGATTGTGGCGTCGGGTGTGGCCGCTATGGCCCATCTCAGATTGTGGCGCCAGGTGTGGCCGCTATGGCCCAGCTCAGGTCGTGGCGCCGGGTGTGACCGCTATGGCCCATCTCAGATTGTGGCGCCAGGTGTGGCCGCTATGGCCCATCTTAGATAGTGGCGTCATGTGTGGCCGCTATGGGCCGGCTCAGATCGTGGTGCCAAGTGTGGCCGCTATGGCCCAGATCGGATTATGGCGCCAGGTATTGCCGCTATGGCTCATCTCAGATAGTGGCGTCATGTGTGGCCTCTATGGCCCGGCTCAGATCGTGGTGCCAAGTGTGGCCGCTATGACCCAGATCGGATTATGGCGCCAGGTGCTGCCGATATGGCCCGGCTCAGATCGTGGCGCCAGGTGTGGCCGCCATGGCCCGGCTCAGACCGTGGCGCCATGTGTGGCCGCTATGGCCCAGCTCAGACCGCGCCGCCAGGCCGCCCTGGGGGTCAGATGGATCCGGAGCCGGCGCTGGCCTGACCCTTGTGCAGCTCGAGACGCTGGGACGGCCGGCGGCGTTTCCGGGCAGCTGGGCGTCACTCGTGTCCGGCCTGTCACCGGACTAGTGCGGCGCGTCTGCAGAACCACCGTTCTCGCTGTACTGTGTAGAGAAATGACAGTAGCACACTGCAACAGCGCAAAGGTAAAACAACCATAAGTTCACCCACATTAACATTCATAACACAGCATGACATTCTCTACATAACAAAAGCGGCAGAAACCTATTGCGCGTCTGTCTGTCTGTCTGTCTGTCTGTCTGTCTGTCTGTCTGTCTGTCTGTCTGTCTGTCTGTCTGTCTATCTGTCTGTCTGTCTGTCTATCTGTCTTCTGTCTGGCTCTCTCTCTCTCTCTCTTCTCTCTCTCTCTCCTCTCTCTCTCTCTCTCTCTCTTCTTCTCTCCTCTTCTCTCTCTCCCTCTCTCTCTCTCTCTCTCTCTCTCTCTCTCTCTCCTCCATCTCTCTCTCTCTCTCTCTCTCTCTCTCCTCTCCCTCTCTCTCTCTCTCTCTCTCCAATATCTGTCTCCCACCCCTGACAGAATTCCATGAGGCTTCGCTCGTGACTAGTGCTGCCGGAGGTCTTGACGCTGGTCACACAAACAACCCTGGTGAGCACAAAAGTACCACCTGTTCTGTTGTTTGCGCTACCCGTGTTCAACACGTATTACAAAATGAGTAGGTTTCAATGCGGACATTGAATGCGTAACGGCTTCCCTCCCACGCCGCGTTTTTTTCTGAACGGTGGCCGTCGAGGAAAGTGATGCAGACGCTGGCACGGAATTTCCAACGTATCGAACCAGTATGCCTTTTCAGAGAAGCCACCTTTGGAATGTCCAGTGATGTGTACAACTCGTCCATGACTAACGTTCGGGATAACTGATGGCTGATTGCAGCTCGCCAACGCGATGGCACGCAGTCTCTTAAAAGGTACGCTTTGTTGTCGTTATCGTTGTCGCGTTCTTTGATGTTTAATTACGCTCGCAAATGCATACCCCGAGTACCATACCGGCTGCATGTTACGAAACATGCCCCGGCATCCCTTGCAAACGACAGCTCATTCCTGCATGGCCGTTGGGCTTCGAGGATGACATGGAATGGCCGCTCCACCGCACCATCATCAATCACCGAAATACCTGGCGCCGCATTTTTGTCTGTTTTTCGGTGCGGCCGTCGGTCTGTAATCCCGACTTTCCGTCGTGTTGAGACACAGGTCGGCTGATCGGGCGGCGTCTGACGTGTACCGATGACGGGAGCGGTCAGGCCCGGTGCCGGCGGGCCCGAGCGTCCCACAACAGGTCCCGCCGGCCGCCGCTCGCCCGCCGCCCGACCCCGGCCATAAATCACAGATAAGTAAGATAAACGGACGATTACGAATCAATAGAAAGCCGAAGAGGGTAAATAAATCGGAGAACCGTCGACTCTGACAGGAAAATGAAGTGGCCCGCTGTCACGTCGGCTTCGTTAACATTCTTTTTTCCGAGTTATGAAATTGTAGACGAGCCCGGCCGGTTGCAGTGCCTTTTTCGGCGGTGGCTAAACGTGAACACGGCATGCCCTGACAGTCAACGAGAGCATTAAAACGCAGCTGTCATTAATAACGCCTATAAATTGTCCAGTTTGGACGTTTATGTTCTCAGCGGTCAGAAAAACAATTGTTGTGAGACTTTTGTCGATACGCTGCAGACAGAGGATTTGCCATTGGCTTGTTTTTCAGATGTCGAGATTTGTGGGTGGTCATTAGCGGTGTTCTCCGCAACTCGCCTGGCTTGCTCTAGAGTCTTGCAACGGTCTTTGTTCTGGCAGTGCACACCGGACACAGACACACACCTTGCACAAACATGGGAGCCATCTGGTCCCGCGCGCCACGTGTCACAGAAGACGATGGGTGGGATAGGCAGGTTGAGTATAAGAGGGACTTACGTTCTGCAGTCTCCTAGCACTGCAAAATTCCTTCGCTGCTCTCTCGCTCCGCCCGGTCCGCGATCACTGACACGTCTGCCACACTTCCACGTCTGGGGCCTGCGCCACTGGGGACCGATTCTGGGCAGCCATGGACTTTTCGTGGTCTTTTTCCATGCAGCTCCCTGCACATGGCGTTCAGTTTGAAAACCGTTGGTGCGACGCGTCGCTCCCCGCCTTTCCGGTGGCGGGAAGGGCGGGGCGAGGAGCGGGAGGACCGGCCCTTGGCCAGACCTTACATGTCGTGAGCAGCCGGCGGCACGCCGGGCTGCCAAGGGCTTCGGACTTGGACCCTGGATGCGCTGGTCCCTAAAAACATCGGACCTATGTGCCGTATGACTCACGGCTCATGCGACCCTACCGACGGGACTTTGAGACCCTCGAGACACCCCACTTATATCATGCCATGATCTGTGTGTTACCTTACACCATGACCAGTGTCCTGCATGGTACCGATGCCTTTGTAATCACTGTCTCTCACACTACCCCACCACACTTAAATCAAATGACCTTGTGTAACGGCCAACCTTTACGCAATTCTGGTCAGGCGCCCGTCTTTTGTTGTCCACAGGGTCACGCAGTGAACAATTGCGTCACTAAAGTACGCATTCTCGACCTACGAAAAGGGGCGTATGCAGGATTTACCAATGTGGAGTAAAATTTTGATGTCAATGGAAATTCAGCCAACACACCGCACGGTGCAAAATTGCTTCCATGGCGTGGACCAGGTTTTCATATCATTAGTCTTTTCATATGTCTCGTTTGATAGCTTTAAGTATGGCTGAAATGTTAAGTTGCCAATATTATTCTCCCTCGGATTAAAGGAAATGCTCCATATTCCGAGATATCGAAGCAATCATCAGATATGCTAAAATAAGCTCACTTATAACTATTAGTATACTTTAAAGTGGAAAACACTGCTCTAGACAATGCACTTTTCTATTCAGTAAACATGCTCTTCACTACGTCATTGCTCGATTGCGTCATCGCACTTTGCAAAACATTGGTTGAGAGCCGATTAACAGCCGTTAAATCTGGGACTCGTGCTCGCGATCATCAGATATGATTGACTAACAATTATATCTATCTTGGCCTTGATCGCCGCATAGCCAATGGAAAGGCAAGATCTAAATGACGTTATTATGGCGTCATAGATGCCTGGATGACCTTGAAATAGTCTGCTCGAAATAATCTGCAAATCTTTGCGGTCGTATAGCTCAATTACCAGATGGTTTTAGGCCTTAAGAAGGGCAGGACTGTAAACTGCGCTAAATGATCTTCAAGGTGGATGTTCCAGTTCAAAACCCAATACGAATGTGGAACACTCCTCTTAATGCGTATATTACATTCGATGGGGTGCGTTTGGGGTGGGGGGGGGGAGGGTACTATGTGAATACACCATTGCCTACGAGGACTGTTACGACGGGAATCACGAGTATAACAGCGCGTGGCACATGTTCCCTCCAATTTCCTCAAATGTGTTTGGTCTCTGTCAACGTTTCCTGTTAAGTGCACATGTTTTCACATTTTCTCTTTCCAACTGCCATTTTGGATCAGATTGTCCCCTCCCCCCTCCCCACCATTACCGTCTTAACAGTTCAATCCGGCTTGTCACCCCCATCTTAGAGGCATGGTAACAGCGGTAACATGAATAACCCAGTTACTAGACATATCCTTTATCACCCAATACTGCACGAGATCCGTCACTCACGTGAATAACCTACATAGCCTGCGCGAACGCAGATTAGGAAGCCTGCCGCCGTCAGGATCCAAACAGCAACTACCGAGAACCACCCATATAACGAAGGTCATGACCCCGCCTGGTGCCAGGACGCACTGTGCATGAGACCCCGCCGGCCTGCCCTCAGATCCGCCGGGCCGTTGCGATGCCCCCCCCCCCCCCTCTTTCTCTTCCCATGTGACCAGCGGTCGTGCCAGAGTGGATTGCCCCTGGCGCGGTCCATAGATCACGGCTGGCACGGGGACGGCAACGGCGACGGGCGCCTCAGCCGCAGACAAAATATCCGCCGCGCGGAGGAGCCCGAGAATGTGCGGCGCGTGCCCTCAGGCGACGCCGTCCAGGCCGTACGTCTCCGGGCCGAGGGCGGCGCCAGAGCTCCCCGGCGCTGTGAGAAGCAAAAATGTGTGGGAATGCTGCCACACCGGATGCAGATGCGATAAGGAAGCTCTTTGTCTTCAGCATGACAGGCTTTTTGTTGAAATGTGTCTGCAATGATCTCTTGCATATTTAAGGTGCAATTAAAGGGATAGAGCCCTGCGATCTATGGTGATAACGGTGGTAATGCCGAATGCTCTAACCGAGTGATCGCCATATTTTTTTGTTATTGCGGTATTCGAGGCATTCACCGACTCTAGCAGCAATGCAGGTTTCACAAGAGGCGATGCATCCCAGGCAGTGAGTGAACCGGCGCTGCCTGGGTATTCGTGTGAACCGAATGTGACTGAAAAGCATTTTCGGAATTCGTTGAAACATCATTTCAACTTCTAAGAGATCTTTAAATCGTCTACACATCACTGCTTACGTCGTATGCTTCCTGGTATAGGCTTATCACACCATTCGGCAAGCTCTTCCGATTTCATGATCACATGGAAGGCATGTGTGTACTTTACACGCAATTGCACACCGTAACCAGGCTCGAGTTACAGGAAAGTATCTCACGAGCTCTTGTAAGTCGAGATCCGCCCCATCCAAATGTGCGATGCTTGGAGGGGTACGGTAAATATGTCACTGTCCGCACGCAATTGACTTTCGTAAACTACGTTATAAGCAATTTAATAAAACATAATTACGTAATATGCATTCGTAGTTTGACTACCCAAAACGGGGGTCAAGACGCTAAAGGCGTGGTTGGTTGAATTTCCAGCAGGCGTCTCGATCAGCGTGTATCACAAGTTGACATCTATTTGAAATCCTGAATCCTGCGTATAGCGGCGGTCCTTACCTGTGCATTCCAGTTCGAGGTCATGCCGGGTTGACCTCCACCGAACTTGCCCCTGGCTCTCTCCACGCCAAGCGAACCAAGCAGATCACACCCTAACTTTTTACTACTCTCGGGTGGTGCACAGCAACACACTTGTAATCTAGCCCGGGCGCCACCAACGGCCAGGGCGGCCATTTGCGTCATGACTCGCGAGATGAACGGCTTACTAAATCCAGCAAAATAAACGGCCGACATCCTGTTGGCAAGCCGTGGCAATATCTCCCTGTCAGCCAGGCAAGGATCTGGGCTTGTATGTGGTGGATAGGGATTCTGCTGCCATGGAGGTGTACCAACAGGAGGGTAAGGTGGGCGCCACAGTCCACCCAGTACGCGGAGGGTAAGGTGGGCGCCACAGTCGACCCAGTGCGTGGAGAGTGAGGTGGGCGCCACAGTCCACCCAGGGCGTGGAGAGTGAAAAGGCGCCACAGTCCACCCAGTGCGCGGAGGGTAATTTGGCGCCACAGTCCACACAGTGCGCGGAGGGCAAGCTGGGCGCCACAGTCCACCCAGGGCACGGAAGGTGAGGTGGAGGCCGCGGCCTACCCAGTTTACGCGAAAGTTCAGCATCAGCTCCGCGATGACGCATGGAAAAAAATTGTTATGAAGTGGGGCCTGGCCAACACGCTTTTTGAGACGTGTCTCCATCCCTATGTTCTCCCGCAAGCGGATTCGAAAAGGCCAACGGACCATGCCCGTTATGTAGCCCACCCAGGGGTGTGAGACAGAGACGTAACTTTTCAACCGAACCAACCTTCCGCATCTAGCCCGGCAAGAACTCAAGCTCCTGACCGGGCTGTAGGCCGGTCTTGGTGGGCTTTTAAGGATTAAGATTTAAACAAGCAAAGTTATGCATTTTTTGCAGTACACAAGGTTTAAACCCTTCCTACTGCATGTTTCTCACAATACGATTACCGCAAAACGGCATCGATATTTTTATAGCAGAAGTCATATGGCAGAGCAGCCATGACAGATATGAAACACCTGTAAACTAGATTGCATAAATTGAACAAGTTTATGAAAACATGTCACCGAAAGTCAATAATAACTGCCCACATTTGCCAAGTTAAGCCCGATGTCATTAAACATTAGTCAGGTGGGGCCTTTATATAAACGCAGCGACATACTGCGCTTGGCTGTTATCATGGGAGTGGGGTGCACTTATAATTACATTTTTTTCTGGCACAAACCATACCCCAGAATCGGTATCGACGGTTACTATAATGACCGAAGAACATATCTAATCTACATTCCACATGTAGCTCTAAAATTACTTAACAGTATGCGAAATAAAAATCGCACTTACTGCAATGCTTGCGGGTTTGGGTCACGCCATCATGGTAGCACAGAGAGCTTCCGCAGGCTGGATCCCTAACTGACTGGGACAGGAGGGTCTGTGGGCAATTAAAAAATATTCTTAAGTGTAAGAACTTTCAAGAAAGTGAATGCAGGCTCTTCTTTTATGCCGATTCTTTCATACGTCATCATTGCGTCATTGTTAAACTTACGCGATAAAGTGAGATGAGGGGAAAGGTGGTAAAATCGATGCCTGTTTCTCCAGGCATCGTTTTTGGGTACATGACGCAATATTCAGCACTTGCCCACCCATGACACCGACATTTCTTACCGCCCTGGAGGACCATAAGGGCAGATCCGTCATCGTGAGAGTGGCATCGTGGCATCAATCCGATCCAATATCTTGGTGGTGGCCCTCAAACTCAACACCACCTACACGATGCTGGATCTGACCTTGTGCTCCTCCAGGCATACTTGAAAAGATTTTGGCTGTCATGGGGCGCCTGAACAAACTATCGGTTAGGTGGACATTTAAATGAGAAGAAATTCAAAAGCGGTTTCCCATGCAAAACAGCCAGGACCATCTCTGAACAGTCAACATTCCATGCCTGCTCCCTAGTAATGGGAGGCAAAAGTCGGTAATTTCAAATTTTCGAGACCCGCACTGAATCGCGTATTAGTTGACGACGACGAATCGTCAGATACTCCCAAAGATCTGACATCATTCCATAGTGCTGAATGTGAATTATGCATTTTGTTGGTGGGATATGTTGTATGAAAGGCTCCTGTACCCTGGATGCGGGATTTTTCTCTTTGGAAATTACTCCTGCCACACAGCTGGGCGGCCAGTGACGCGTGTCGGCAAGTTGTCTTCATATATTTATCAGCACCGGTCATTCATTTTTAAAACAACCCTAGTAGTCGCCTGCTGTAATAGTGAATGATGCGACAGTTGTTTTTTTGCTCGGTGTGCTGGGATGCGCACTCGCAGATTTATCTGTTTCTGATACTGTTTGGCCTTTGCCGGCTTTATCGTGCTGAGTAGGCAGACCGCGTCGCAAACACAGCTGCTAATGATGCGGCGCAGACCACTGCATTATGTGCTCATCGGCGGCGACATTAGTCGAACTGTCACCATGGCGACACGACACAGAGCCATCACACGGCACAGAGACATCACACAGAGACCAGTGGATGTCTCGCTTGGGCCTTGGGTCTGGCGGTATAAGTCTGGTGGTGTATGTGGTTGCCAAATGAGAGAATATCCGAAACATAGTTGTTAGATTGTTCCGCTCCTGACGGATAGGTGGGTGCTATGGTATGGCTGAGGGGAGAGAAGCGGAATATGGAAGGTTGGTGGCCAAACGTGTACCTGGTTCCCAGATTACTTCCCGAGAACCGGTTCCGGATCCGAAACCAGAAAAAAATCACGGGAACCAGTCTGGATTTAGGCGAGGGAACAGGAAGAACCCGGACATCATGTTCAGAGATCCGGCAAGAAACAATGTGCGGCTCAGGATTAAGGTGAGATCCATCAAAAACTAATCACTGGTTCTTAATTAGCATTACTACAGAGAGTAATGCCAATTAAGGAGAAATAACCAAAACATTACCTGCGAATTCCGTCAGCCTTGATTTTTTAGGTTCATTATCAAGGTGTTACCCATAGAGACAATCGTTAAAAACAGTTTGAGAAGGGAGGGGGGGGTCACGGGAAAAACAGGGAAAACAGGGAAAAACCTATTGTCGCTTTTTTGTCTTGGAGTTGGCAGGACTGAGGTGACTTAACAATATGGAATCTCACCCCTGGTGTTCTTTGAAGTTGACACAAACGCATGGAAACAAGGTACATTAACCATTCCAGAAAGCTTGCCAAATTTCGGTTGTTTAATGCAACCAGGCCCGTGTTCGACTCAAGCTGAATCACGAAACGTCCCGAAATGGAGTGAGCGCAGGCGTGAAAATAAAAACTCTACATTACCGCTACACAGACTTCGACAGCTGTTACACTCGTGTCGCGCAAACAATGCCGGATCGCATTGACCAGTGAGCGAGGGTAGGGCAAGGAACGTCACAGTTCTTCGATCACAGTAGTAGTCGTCGATACCAATTCTGGGGCATGGTTTGTGTTCGAAGCAACAAAATAGTGCACCTCACTACCACAATACTGCCGTCCAAAGGTAAAGCACCATATGTTATTTTTGGCCATTTTGCGCTTTTTATGTCATCTAATTCGTCCACCCATGCTGATTTCGGTTATTCAAGCAATCAGTCGAAATTTTCACAGACTTTTATACCATTTTTTTTAGCTAAAAGGTCGTGGAAATTTCCGCAGTTTGTTCAAGTATCCGAACGCAGTATGAACGGACGAATCAGATGAAAAAACACAAGTTCCCATACATTTTTGTCCAGACAGATTGTTCCAAACTTTGGTCGTATTTATCACAAGCATTTTGATTTTCTTCGACGCACGTGTGCCAGCATTATAAACATACACTTTGGAAAAGCAAGACAGATGAAATGTATTACCTACATAGTAGTGAGCAGGGAGTCGAGCGAGATTTCTCCCGCAGCGTCGGCTTCTTCAAATCGAAATGCTATACTGTTCAGAAATATTTCCAGAAACTGGTCTTACTGATCAAATCGTACACACCTGATGCAACAAGAGGCGAAAATTGCAAAAAGGTGGAATACTCCCTTTAAAGAATCACGTACTTAAGCATTCCACAGCGAACCATACACGTGAAGTTGCGAATGTTGCCTGCGCTTCGAGGTGATTGGTAGTCAACCATCTTGAAGACAAAATATCGTTAAACACCATTCGCTTCAAGACGAATGTCATTTATCACTACGTCTTCACACATTTGGAAATACACATACTAGAGTAGCTTCCCGAATTTCGGACCAGCCTTCGATGATTCGAACCACCTCATACCTGATGCAAGTCCTTAATGCCAATCGTGCTGCTCAGCGTGCACTGCGCCTCCTCACTGGGCAGCTGCGGTCCGTGGTCAGTGTCACACGTCACACTGGACGGCTGTGGTCCGTGGTCAGCGTCATACGTCACACTGGGCAGCTGCGGTCCGTGGTTAGTGTCACACGTCACATTTGACGGCTGCGGTTCGTGTTCAGCGTCACACGTCACATGACACCACAGAACCACCGGTGCGTGACGCTGCGCGGCCCCCGAACCCCTACGCGCGCCAGTCGACGGTGTCGACATCTGTGTGCGGCCCCGGCAAACAGCGATCTCAAGGTCAGCGGCGCGTCGCCCACCCGTGCTTCCGTCGCGGGTGAGCGATGGATGTGGATTCCGGCGCCGGTCGGCCCGTTCTGTCGCACGCTTCGCACCCCCATAATTGATGGATTGGAGAAAGAATTCAATGAGGCCTCCAGCCATAAATGTCGTCGGAAACCCACGACAGAGAGAGAGAGAGGGACTGCGGCTTCTTGACTTACGAGAAGGCTGCTTCTCTGGTTGCTTTTAAACGTGGCCGAGAATCATGGAGACCTCGCATGATGCGCCATCCGCAACTATGGTTTCTACATTGTAAATGTTGCGCCTATTCTGGCCACATGACTCGGTTTTGCGCCTCATCTCGTCACACGAATCAGTGGAACGCGTCGTTGGCCAGGACACGCATTATCACAACGCAATGATTGGCATAGCTTAAAGAAAAACACGAGTATGTGAAGAAACGACCTTGTTAAGTGGAAGTTATCATTCTAGCCTGTTGTGTATCTCATGGTGGTATGCATACACCAATATATAAACTCAGGATCACTAGGGCCCGAGTTAGGGGCCCTAACATAGCTGCTTGCTTCCGCACAGGTCAGGTAAGATTGGACCCCACGGCCACATGAACATTAGTGAGGAAGGGGTAGGGGTAAGTCGGCGTTGACCTTTCTCCGGCAGCGTTTGGGTATATCATTGAAACTCATATACGCTTCGTGATCCTTTTATGGGTGTTTCATTAATATCTTTGACTTTTGGGCTTAGCCAGGCGTGATGACCCGTGCCCTCTCCCCACCCCGCATGTCTTCAGTGACACGGGACATGCGTCGCATATCTTGTCATCGCTTCCGTTGCCAAACGATGAAAGATGATCCTGACTAAGCCTTAGCCAATCGCCAAAATTGCTCGTGACCTAGTTTTGTGGAGCTATTTCGATAGACCAGTCCGTCCTTGATCAGCTTTCTTTGCGGGCCTGACACCGTAACGGCTGAGTGACCAGCACTTGCGGCGTGGACAGAATGACGCTGGTCATCGGCGTATTTACAACTATCTATATCCATGGCCACTTGCTACATGATCAATGCTACAATATGAGAGACGCGGAACCTGCTGTTGTCAATGGGGCTTGAAGACGCATCCAGCACATGAGGTTGAATAACGCCGCCTACCTCTTGCGTTGGCATGAGGAGAGGCGCGGCAGGGAATGAAGCCCCACACCCACGGCTTCCCAGACGCGCAGTAAAATCACTGCAATACCGGCGCTACTCTTCTACTACATTTCACTTCTGTGTACTATCGTATCCACTATTCGACCATGTCCGTAGCCAATCACTACGTACTTCTTTTGCTCTCAAATCTACTCTTGCGACTGCTTCTACCACTTCACTGCTTGGCACTCCGCCAGCGCACCACATTCACCTCACTTGCTGCGGGGTGGGCAGCGATCGTGGCGCGATCTCTGCACGTCTCCATCAGCTGGCGCGTCCACTGACGACGGTCAGCCGACGGCTGTTTCACGCCGCGTGTCGCGTCTGAGCGAACGCGCGATAAATTACGTCTGGCTGCGACGCGGCACCGGAGGGAGACGGCTTGCATCGAACAGAGGCGCACCCAGTCACAACATTTAGGCGGACTCCGAGCAGGGCGTTCCACTCCTCCGGTTCCGACCTATTTTTAATCTAAGACGCCTTATATGAGGAAGAGGGCATTCCTGCGGCATGGGAAGGAGAGAAGTGCTCAATGTGACCATTTTGACCGCCCTTGGTGCAGCGGAGACGAGCCGCAGCCGCCGCGCGAGCGTCGCGACCCACTTCGCGCGCCAAATTTATGTTGTTGACAATAATGGCGCCCTGAAGACAGCTTTATGGCGCGCGCTCAGGGGCGCGGCGCCAATAAACAGCAATGGTCTGACGGACGAGGCGAGCGGATACATCTGGCAACACTCGTCCGACTGGCAACCCGCTGAGAGGGCGGCGGCGAGATCAGAGGCGCAGCGGCGCATGACCCGAAAGGCTTTGGTAACTAGTCCCCCTCATCATGACCTATGGCTGCATGCGCACACATCGATGTCGCTAGATATGGCGGCGGCGCAGCTAAGGAAGGGGTAGGTTTCGGAGCTGCCCTCACATTAAGTACACACTCCCCCCTTCTTTCGCTCTATTCTCTCTCGCCTTCTCCCTGGATGCTACGGACCCAACGACGAATACAAAAGTGAGGACCCTTTTGCGACGAAGTGCGGCCCTTACCTGAGAGACCCTTAACTACGCTTTGGCTCGACAGAGCCACTCCGTAGCCAAATTCTGGCTACACAATTTGATGTACGAAGAGTTAGGTAGATCCTTGTTTTTATCCCTTGGATTTGATACGACAGCAGTGCTGTGACTTTTGAGCCCGCAGTCAGGCCCGCAAGGCGAGGGCCTAAAAAAACCGCAGGGCGTTTGACGGGCATTGGTGGCAACGCTGCTGGTATTGGTGGGCATTCAACATCTAAAATCATCCCGCTGTCCAGATTTATACCTTCTTACCTAGCAATTGGTGGTGATAAATGCGAGTGAAAAATAGGTTATTAGTTTGCGAACAAATGATGAAAGTGAAAGATACATTTTGTCATAAAGTTTTCCAGCTGTACAGTGCATGACATTTGATGGAATTGTTACATGTCATGAACATGTACATGTACTGAATTCAGGAACCTGTAATTCATGACACGCTGTAGCTTCAAGAGTAGGCTGTCATGGCTTCACGATTTCAAACCTACATGCATGTGCAATTGGTTAACTAAACATTTTGAGAGGATGAAATCTAAACACAGCAGCAAGAAATATTATGAGATTATCCCACACATGTTGCAGATTCTGCAAAGGATGCAATTTCCTTTCCAGGTAGGAGGCTCAAACTCCAGCCTCCAGCAACTTTGTAAACTAAGTAATTTATCCCTGCTCAGCCCACTATAAACACATCAATATTTTGCAGAACTACTCTCCTGGAATTCACACACATTTTGTCAAGCACATCACAGGTCACAGAGACCACAAGTCACATGCGAACACTCAGTGGCTTGTAAGCACATCTGTTGGATGCTACTACACAGGACCGCTTCAGACAGCAAACACCACCAATGCCTGCATTTAATTGAGGGCATGGCCCTGCATTGCAATCCAATACATGTCTGTGAAATCCATGGCAGCAGACTTATCCAGTTTTCTGCAGCTCAAGCCTTATCTGCAAATTATGTAACTTTATATAGCAATACTTTCTGCTATATGCATGATTTAAGTTGGCATCAACTTGGAAGAAAACCACACAAAACACCGGTCACCAAACGATCCCTGCGATCCCAGTAACGTTTCAAAAAAAAAAATCATCGAAGGACAAAATCGGCGCAAAAGGCTGGTTCGTCAGCTGTCCGAAGAGCTCGGATGCGCGGCATGACGTTGACGGGGCTTTTGGACACATGCGAGTTCGTATTTGCTAGTCACATTTAATGGATTATCAGCTGTCCAGGGGCAAGACGTAGGATTGTGGCCAGTAATGGCGTTCTCACCTTTCACCAAATGCTCAGCTTACTTTCCGTGATTTGCCATGTGGCATGACAATGTGAAGGCTAGTCGGCATAAAGCACTATGCGTTCATCCATATCAAAGGCATTTTGAGTGCAAATCCAGCATAAAAAAACAGAGTTGTAGCTTAGCTCTGAGCGTCGATACTGGATGCAGGTGAGCAAAATCAACAGTCACTGAGGTACCCACTACTATCTGTGGAACTCGAAACGGTGTTACTGTGGCGCCTGGCGGCCATCGGCAGTCTTTCGGACATTCTTTTCATGAAATGTGTCTGTGTGAGGCTATCCATTTTGTTTTTATATGCCAGTGTTTCTTTGTGAAACTGACCACTTGGCGAGTATGAAGTACCTACTATCTTTGGACTGTGGGTGGCCATAGTGTGTTTAGATAAGGCATACCTACATACAGCCGTACTTAGGACTGCGATGTGTGTGGGTGGGGATGGGGGTGGGGGGTCAGACAGAGCGGGCTTTCAAATTTTGGTGGGGGTTGAGGGTTTTCAAAATAAAAAGTGGAAGCTTTATCAAGTAGCCCCCTGTCCTCGTCCCCAGGATGTGGTTAGAGGAAGCCCGTCCTGCCCTCGTTCCCACCACCAGCAGCAGCCAGTGGCGCAAGGGCACTGGATTTGGTCGCTTGCGATGCTAGAGTGAGTGGTGCACCTTATCTACGGGGCATAAGAGGTGGAAACAGTGGCCTGACTGGTCACATTGCCACACGCTCATAGTTCCGACAGGGATACGTGAACAAACCAGAGAAAAGTCAAGCTTTTGTGTGGAAAAACCAACCCTCAAATGAAAAAGTGACCACGTCCCACTACAAAGCAAGCGAAGCTAACAAAGGCTAATTGCTGAGCCTTCCCTGCGCCGCCGGTCATCCGTATCCTCCAATCGGACAGCGGCCGCCACTTACGACACGTGACACCGCCTGCGGCCGCCTTAGTGGACATCGTACACCAAGGGCGTGGTCAGGCCAACACAAGCGGAGGAGGGGGGGAAGGCTTGGAATCGAGTGGGAAACATCAGAGCCGGCTTAGTTCCGTGCATCCCGTGGTGCCATGTGATCATTGCATTGTGCATGCCAGGAGCGGACGTGGTTTCTCCGCCCCGTGTTCGCACCTTGGTACGCCCTTGCTTCACACGGCTCGTAAATCGCTTCGGCCCCGCTCGGCCAGCGGCGAGGCGCCTCTGGTGCGATGGCGGCGGCGGCGGCACCTCTAATAAAGGTGGCGGGTGGTTTTTGTGGCGCCGCTCGGACGGCCGCCCTGCCTGTTTATTGCTACACGCGCACAGTTTATCATCGGCTATCAACACGAACTGGCGGCGGGCAGCGCGATCCTCCTGCCAGCTGAGCCAGCGCCTCGCTGGCCATAGCGGCCTCCGCTGGACGACTGCATTAGCCGCCGCTCATTGGGGGGGGGGGGGGGGGAGGGGGGGGGGAGGCGGCGGAATTCGCGACTCAGCTTCTGCTAATGGAGCAGCCCATAACCTTGCCGCAGTGTGAAGAACTCTGCAATTTCCGAACGTGTTTAAGCTTGGATTGTTATGCACTTCGTGTTCACTTGTGGACCGGTGGAAAGGAAAGTTATTTGAGCACGTGTAATAGCTGTAAGGAAAGCCTGCATCACTTCAGCAATGTCCGATGGCGCATGACATATTGCACAAATGGTGTGCCCACAGTAATTACACGCAGGGCGGTGTGATTTCAGAGCTTCATTAGCTGTAAGCTTTGGAGGCATTAATGGCAGTTGAGAGCGCGGGCACGTTTTGTGCGTCCTTGAGGACCACATTGTCGACACGTATGATGTTTTTTCACATAATATGCGCTGTATTATCTGCAAAAAAGGCTAAAGTATACTTTTTTCTTTGGCATGCCCCTGCCTATGTGCTACTATGTGTACAAAGCGGCAGTTGTATAGATATATAAATATCAGCAGCTGTAATATAACTATAAGCGACAGTCTGGTATGCTAAATGATTACGAACGACTTTCAACTATAGTAACATAATTATCAGCCGCAGTTTGGTGTGATGAACACTTACGAACGGCTTTCAACTATAGTAATATAAATATCAGCAGCCATTTGGCATGCTGAATGCTGACGAACGACTTTCTTCTCTGAAACATCATAATCAGTCAGCCTGCTGTGAGCATCAGTGTCAGACTTTGACACTGAGCCTGCCGCTTGCATGAGTGACCTTGTCGGCCGTGCTGCGACACTGCTCAGCGCCGCGTCTGACGGCTGGCTGCGCAACGGAGCGCGTCCGGCTGTCAAACACTACAGCACACGACCATCCGTCACCACCGTCCGCCCGTCTCCTCCCCTGGACGTCAGCTGTGACGGCACCCGCTGCTGCAGCGCCGTCTTCCTCCGCCGCGGCGGCCGTGGCGTACCGCCCGCTGCTCGCTGTCGCCGCCCCCGGAGCAGCCCCGATCGTCGGCTACAGGGCAGCGGTGGCTGCACGTGCAGTTTGTGCACGGAACTCTCTCGGTGTAGGCATGTAGTCAGACATTTCCTCAGGTATTGTGCGGGGAATGCCATTTTTTCTCCCACAAATTTGGACCACGTTCCTGGGAAATCTCCTAGTAAGTGCGTAGTGCAAAACTCACGGCTCAGGGAGGAGGGAGGGGTTATGACCCCGTGCCCCTCCCCTCTACTTAACTGTGCCACCACCTTGGACACAGCCAAGTGGAGTGCATGGTGACAGTAGCAGGGCTTTGCTGCTTGCCTGTCAAAAAGCAGCAAAGTCCTCCTGCACGGCGTGAGACGGCAAAGCGGACTTCCAGCGGAGACGCTGCGGAATTGATCATTCTGTCAGGCGCAGATCAACCCGAAAGCTGCCTCGATTCAGGCTGCGGCGGCAGGGCGAGCGGCCATTTTCAGCGGCGTCAGAGAGAATGAATGTCCCGGCGACGACAGCTCTGACGGTGAATTTGCGGCGGATCGGGGGATTTCGCCGCACGAATCCGTCGAACTCGTCCGAGCGATCCAGCCGGAACTGGCTACTTATCTGAAGGACTGCCGCAACCTCTCCGCCGGCCGGAAGACAATGAGAGGACTGCCACAGTCTCTCCGCCGGCCAGAAGACAATGAGAGGACTGCCACAACCTCTCCGCCGGCCGGAAGACGAGAGGACTGCCACAACCTCTCCGCCGGCCGGAAGACGATGAGAGGACTGCCACAACCTCTCCGCCGGCCGGAAGACAATGAGAGGACTGCCACAGCCTCTCCGCCGGCCGGAAGACGACGAGAGGACCGCCACAGCCTCTCCGCCGGCCGGAAGACAATGAGAGGACTGCCACAGTCTCTCCGTCGGCCGGAAGACAATGAGAGGACTGCCACAGTCTCTCCGCCGGCCGGAAGACAATGAGAGGACTGCCACAGTCTCTCCGTCGGCCGGAAGACAATGAGAGGATTGCCACAGTCTCTCCGTCGGCCGGAAGACAGAGGCATGAACAGCGATGAGCCTGGTTTGCACTCAGCAAACACGTGAATAAAAATCCTCGATGCATATCGCAATAAAAATAACAGAAAACGCATCTCAATGCATACTGGCCCGCTGTCGGTTTTCAGCCATCATCGCAGCTTCACGGCGCCTCACACGCTGTACAGCTGGCCACTGGAATCCCAGTCAGCCCTCGGCACAGCGGGGGCTACAGAGGGCGGCCCGCCGGCCAGCATGCAGGGCCGCGGACCAATCTAACCCCAGTCACGGCCTCAGGCTCCACACTGTCACGATGCTGCTTATGAAGTGAGGTAGAAGTCAGCTGAGCATTGATTCCAAAGATTCTGCCGTTGTTGGGCGCATTTGTGCATCACATTTTGCCAACTTGGCGCTGTGAGGGGCCTGCCAGCTAGGCAGACAAGTTTGTCCATGCATCGAGCTGAGGCCTCCAGCCCCACCGTCCTTGCACACTACTGTACCTACCGCAAAGTAAGCTCCCGCGCCACCAGCTTCAAACACGCTGTGGGCGATCAACCTTCCTGCAGCGAGCTATGCTTTATCAAGACAACACCATTCATACCTTGTATTATATCTACTTATATGTATGTATGTGTGTGTGTGTGTGTGTGTGTGTGTGCGTGTGTGTGTGTGTGTGTGTATGTGTGTGTGTGTGTGTGCGTGTGTGTGTGTGTGTGTGTGTGTGTGTGTGTGTGTGTGTGTGTGTGTGTGTGTGTGTGTGTGTGTGTGTGTGTGTGTGTGTGTGTGTGTGTGTGTGTGTGTGTGTGTGTGTGTGTGTGTGTGTGTGTGTGTGTATGTGTGTGTGTGTGTTGGGTTTGTCTGTCTGTGAATATCTATAATGTATACCATAATTGCGTGAAACCCCTGTCGCCTGGCGAGGGCGGACCTGGAGCCACAGCTCGTCACAGAACACTATGTTGTATGCCACGGACCGTTGGTGGCGCGCCTGCAGGCTCCAGCGCCGAGGTCCGGTAGAATGTCCGTCGCGCCGCACCAGGCGCGCCGTCAGCCCTGCGGTTGCCGCCTCCGCCTGCTTAACGCCTGCAGCAGCCGGGCGTGGAGGCGACCGATCAGAACGCTTGGTTTATTTTCCTTTCCCGCCCCAGCGCCCATATCTCATGTGACGCCGCCAACGCGGAGCGATGCCAGATGCCGACAAACGGATGAAGGCAGCGGCGCAGCTATCTCTGAGAAGCAGCGGGGAATGCGGCTTTGGTTTGCGTCTTGACGTGCGACGCCACAGGGTTCATGTTAAATTTCTGTGGAGTGGTTCCGTGCGACGCCACAGGGTTTATGTTAAATTTCTTCGGAGTGGCAGCGAATCTAGTCGGCCTAGTTCGCTTCTCCTTGCGGAAGCATGGGTGGGACGGTGGGATGTCCTTTTCCAATCAAAGATTAAAACAATCCACTCAGTGCACCTTGTGGCTGTTGTCCATACTCTCCCCCTCCATTGTCCCAAACATGGGGTGTCTATCCCACCCAAACATGTCCCTGTCCAATCCAAAGATTGAACCAATCCACCCGCTACATCCTTTGGCTTTTGTCTGTACCCTCTATCTCTTTTCACTATCCTAAGCATGAGGTTTGTTCCATGAGGTGTAATGTGAAACTAACCATACCGATGCAATCCAGGAAGAGGTCACCGGTAGTGAAGGCTGGTCTCCCGAACATGTTACGTGTGGAGGCGGTCTCTTCAACGCGTCCTTCGTGGGACTGGTTTCCCGAACACAAGACGTGTGGAGACTGGGCTTCCGAACACGTCATGCGTGGAGATTGGTCTCTCGAACACGCCATGAGTGGAGGCCGGTCTTCAGACGTCACGTCATGCGTGGAGGCCGGTCTTCAGACGTCACGTCATGCGTGTGGGCTGGTCTTCAGACGTCACGTCATGTGTGGAGGCCGCTCTTCAGACATCACGTCATGCATGGAGGCTGGTCTTCAGACGTCACGTCATGTGTGGGGGCTGGTATTCAGAAGTCACGTCATGCGTGGAGGCTGGTCTTCAGAAGTCACGTCATGCGTGGAGGCTGGTCTTCAGACGTCACGTCATGTGTGGAGGCTGGTCTTCAGACGTCACGTCATGCGTGGAGGCTGGTCTTCAGACGTCACGTCATGCGTGGAGGCTGGTCTTCAGAAGTCACGTCATGCGTGGAGGCTGGTCTTCAGACGTCACTTCACGTCACGGCTGTCGCGGCGCTGCACGGCTGACGTCCGCTCTGCGCCCCCCTCCCAACACGGAGTAGGGGAGGGGGGACGGACGGGCCGTGTCAACGGGCGGACGTGCACCCCCTGATAGTGTCTGCAGCGAGCCGTCCCACCTGATGTCGGATGGAGGTGATAACACCAGCCGCGCCGGAGGGCGTCGACGGCTTGTGTGACTGCTCACTCACGCTCACCGCCCGACCCGAGCCCGTCCCGAGGCGTCACGACGCGGCGGGAACCATGTCGTGGGCTCCGCAAGCTCGTTTCGATTTGATTGACTGCAAGCACGACTGCAGGACCTCATGACTGCAAGCATGACTGCAGGACTTCATGACTGCAAGCTCTTAGGTCCATGAGGTGCACATGAGTAGCGGATTTGGGGAAGGCGAATGGGTCATCCGCTCCCCAACCATAACAACAGTAACACTAGGCCTTGTACAGGCAGAGGACAGCTGGTATTTGCTTCACGGCAACGATTTCCTAGCTCCAGCCACCGACGTGAAGCAAGAACAGATATATTCTGCACATTAGAATCGGTAAACGGCAGATAACGCAAAACTGGGATGGTGGTTGAAGCTTCAATCCGCAGGAGCGGCTGTCTCATCGGCGCCTGCTGTCGTCTTGAGTTTTCCTGCCCCATGGTCTAGCGGGGTATTGCGTCAGCAAGCATCATACGATGACCTGAATATCCCTTTAGCGCTTCACGATGAAAACCGCGTGATCTGATGATCCTTGGAGGCACAATATGCCACAGAAAAAACGAAAATAAAAGGAAAGTTTAAAAACGGTAGTGTGCTGTTAGGGGCTGAGTGAACGTGTCTGCGGCGGCAGACTGTGGGCAAGTAAATCCACTTATAGCTCAGTAATCTATAAGTCGTCTGCGATCTGCTTTTGCCAACCAGTTTTGTCTCGATGATCTAGTCAGTATCGTGCGATTTACTTGAATTCAGCCTCTTATATCGGTGACTGCTCAATGGCCTTTTATTACTATTACAACGATAATGACCATTCTTTAAACAGACTTCCATAGCCGACTTAGAACAATTTCTCTCTGTTAACGACGGCCATTGACATGATTCATGTTCTCCTGCCCCTTTATCGGAGAACACGGGCAGTTGAATCTTAACGAGGGCGTGAGTTTATTGCGCTGAAATATTCCATGACTAACAAAGATAAGTACTTGACAATAATCTATGGGCTGCTTAATCATGCTGCACTGTTTTTATAACAATCTTGCAGCATAAGCGGGCCGCGCGTGAACATAAACTATGCAGCACACACATTCAATGTATGTGTGTGCTAAAAATATATATATAATACACCGTCATCGACTGCGCTACCGTGCGCTGCTCTGGACACATGTCATCCGAGACAGTGACAAACGGTATCTTGACCGGGAAGCCTGCAGTTTTGAGCTGCAATCTTAGTAGCTAAACGGTGTCATAATATCTACAGCGCGTGCGTTGTGTGCCGGGCGTCCGCGCAAGCAGCAGGCCATGAGGACTGAGCAAAAAAAAACACGATGCCGCTCAAGAAATAGAAATATTTGAGTCGACGTGATTTTTGTTTAATACCGCGCTCTCCCAGTGGCTAGCGGCTAACTTGATCAACGCCGGCTATGATCCATGATCAACCGCGCTCAACGCCGGCTATGATCATGACATGTACAATGCGTCAATGCATTGTGAATTTTGTGGGACAGGTTCATGACGTTTTGCTCAACAGCGACAGAAACGCTTAATAGCCGCAGGAAATGCGCTCCAAATGGGTTCTTTCAACTTGCTTATCTCTATGTTACATTACACACACACACACACACATATATATATATATATATATATATATATATATATATATATATACATATGCGTGTGTGTGTGTGTGTGTGTGTGTGTGTGTGTGTGTGTGTGTGTGTGTGTGTGTGTGTGTGTGTGTGTGTGTGTGTGTGTGTGTGTGTGTGTGTGTGTGTGTGTGTTACAGCTGAAATGCAATGCTATCGTTTTGGGGACATTCAAAATGTCATGTCATTCGGGATTAAGCTAGGTCAAACTTTGACATTTCCGATCAAATTTGACCTTCCAAAGTGCATGCGATTTGAACTATGACAGATGCCTTACGGCTCCGGTAGGTCTACATGTTCCCACTCTCTACATGTACATGGATTGTTTAGTTCTTGATATAGCCTGACGGGCCAACGCAACAAACGCCGGCACCGACTTGTGCTGCCATGATATATCACAGATCACATGTGTCAACGCCCACTAGTGCTCACCTGATAAAGATATCAACAGCTATTCAGCGCGGCCTTCCGCGTTGTCATAGCATGCTTACATTTTCAGCGAACAAAAGGAATCTAAAAAGCCATAATTTGACGCTTTTAGCCTGTTTCGAGTTGTCAAGAGCACCATTAAGCATTGCATAGACACATACATCCGTTGTAGTTTAGCTCTCTTGTTTTAAGGGATCTGGGGAGCACCTTTTGGGGCTCCCTTTATGCTGGCCAAATGAAAAGCTCTCCCGCAGGAGGTTGCCGTCAGCTCCGTTGTGAAGCATTTCAGCAGAGTATAAGAAAATGTGTACTTGATCCACCCACTTCTTGAGATGCTAGTGCTTCCCTGAAAGCAATCAAATTCCATGAACATCATTTCCAGGCATTTTAACAGGTTTTTGTTGGAGTCATTTTTGCCATGATTTTGCTTGAAGTATGGAATGATTCGACCAAACTGTACGAAGAAAGTCTGTTACGGAACGTTAAGACCCCTTATTTTTAAAGCACCTTTTGGAGACTAAGCCAAACTTTGGGATGGATGAAATCGACGAAAAATACCATATTTATTATATCCTGAAGGCAAGAGAGCAATCCAGGGCTAGAGTTATTCATGTTTGTCAAGTTAAGTTGTCCTAGGTCTACCAAATGCCGGGAAAACTATCGCTTTTGAAAACAAAATCACTCCAATTTGCAAAAACCTTTTATCTGCCCTTTTAATCTTCCGAAACTCATGGTTTGAAACCATTTCAGACATTCACAGGTGCCCCCAAAAAGTCATCGTAAGAAAAGGATTTCTGTGCGGATAGATCGGCACTCAATTTGCCAAAAAAAACGACAAACGGAAAAATGTCTTTATATTGGTCAACATGGCATTGGCAAAAAGGCATTGCGAGTGCAAAGGAACTTCTGCATGGGACAATGGTTATGAGGAGTATCGTCGTACCTAAAAAGCGTATCGCCATATTACCGGTTCGAAAACAAATTTGTACACCCGCATTCACGGAAATGTAAACGAAATTCTTCGAGGCATCGTAAACTTTTTGCTACTGAACAAGGTCTGCCATAACCAAGAACATTATTGGATATATCTAGCCTGTCTCGATTTAAATCGCATTTCCCAATTATAACGTATATGTGCAGATTGGCTTGGCATGATCTAAGTAACAGTTTTGCACCAGCGTTAGTGGTACTCTCAAGTAGGTTTGCAGCAAGCCTTATTTGTATTCCTGGATAAATTATCAGTGCAGTCTTGGAATATTTGTTTCAACCCCGGGAAACCCAGCCAGGAGATGCATTGACGTCCATGGTCTGTGGTTTTTCTTCCCATCGTCCACTGGGAACCCACGTGCGCCGTTTCTGGAGGTGAACCGTCTGGCGGTTCAGTCCCAGATGGATGGGTCCTGTCCGCATCCTGTCGTTTCTCCCGGTTGACAGGAGCAGCTGATCTGGTGACAGGTGACCGCCGCGCCGCCGGGGGCCGCCCCCTGCCATCGGCCGGCCCCGGTCGGGGGGTGCCGACCGGGACGAGCTCCAGACGCCGCTGCCGGCCGCCTGACACGACCCAGACGACCGGCGATTAATCGCGCCGCAGACACCGCGGTCTGTCTGTTTATTCGGCTGTGGTGGCAGCGGTGGGACCGCTGTCGTGCTGTCGCGGCTCTCCTCGGGCGCCGCGCGGCGTGCGTGTGGTGCCGCCTCATGGGTGGCTGTCACGTGTCGGCCAGCGATCCAGGCTGAGTCTGGAGTCTGGACGGGCCGGGTCAGACGAGCAGTCTCGGCCCCCGCGCCGTCATACCCTGTCTGCCAGGCAATAGTCATGCCTCATGCGGAAGTCATGTCATGACAGGCCTTGGGGCTGGACATTTCGCCGCACGTCTAGCTGGGAGATCGGAAAGGAGGGCGAACACCGAAGGAAAGATATTTTAACTCCTTTTCGGGTGTTTGGTTCATTATTACAGCATGACGTCAGAAATGAAATACGTGCGAAATGAAAACGATAATTTCAATAGGCGTGGTAATTCGTGACAAAAATAATGTGCTGAATGACATGGGGACCACTCTTATATAGGATTTAATACAGAACGACGGCGTATAGTAATGCAGGCCATTAGTATCTGAAGAAAATCTTCACATGGGCTGAAAAACAAGGCCCACGGTCTGCTAGTTGTGCTTTGAAATAGAAATATAGCAGTGAATCTAGGCAGATACAAAGTCGTGGAGTTAGTCGGGGACAGCTCCAAGCTGCCGCGGCACAGTAAGGAGATGCTCCCTTGGTGGTCTCCAGTCGGCACTTGCACAGGTAAAGGGACGCCTACAAGAAGCAGCGCGTCTTAGTGAAACCGTGGAACACGACTTGAAATAGGCTGAACAGCAGGGATCAATTCCTTGTATCTCTGTGCTTTACGTAGCTTTGGAACACCCCTCTCTCCCATCGCGGGGTGAAATCGGAAGCTTCATATTCGGTGTCATATGTTGACCGCTTTATCCTGACGGAAAAGCGCATCTTTTTCCGGGCCGCCAGGCACCTCGTCGCGCCACTTTCTTGAGATTAACTATTTGGTCACCAGGTACCTCATAGCACCATCGGAGAAGGAATTATTACCAGATACCTGGGGAAACGTCTATGACGATATAGTGAGATCCAAATCCCGTCGCATGCTTGCCCGACGCCGTCAGTCAGACGACCAGGCAGCATCGGTCCCCCCAGCGTCTATAGCTGAACACCAGGCTCATGTGCCGGATCGGTACGGCCCTGGCTGCATGTACCACCGCGGCTCATTTGTCGCGCGTCATATGCCGTAAGTCACACGTGTCGTGGCGTTAAACTGTCAGTGATGAGCGAATGTCGGTTGCCACGAATTCCAGTGCATACCAGGCGTGCAGTTGTGCACATTTCTGTTTGAGTTGGTCGAGATTAATGTGTTGTTTTCAACGCGGTTTGCATGGCGACGTTTCGCCGAACGTTTCATCACGAGGCAAGTGTTAATGGAAATGTGGTTTGGGCGGTGGTGTGAGGTGGAGTTGCGACATGTTCCTAGCAGTGATGCGGCGTGACTTCAGCGTCATCCTGATGGTATTCGCTGTGATGGCGACAAAGAAAAAACTGGGTCAAAGAGTGGAAGAGGGATCTGCATGGCCACGAACGTCAAGTACGTTATTGCATGGTCTCTGGCTCAGATCAAATTCACATGTCATTGTCCATGCACATTGTTTTATACATTATTCAGTGAGGGCGCAATGAATTATGACACGATGTTGAATCCTCCAATCATCCCAGATCAGAAGGACGGTCTCCGAACTACAGGTGTCAACCAAGCAATCGTGCAGTCAGACTAGTCCCGTTCCCCAGCTGGTTTTGCGGTCAGACTAGTCCTGCTACCCGGCTGCTTTCGCGGTCAGACTAGTCCCGCTGCCCAGCTGGTTTCGCGGTCAGGTAAGTCCGGCTGCCCGGTTCGTTTCGCGGTCAGACTAGTCCCGCTACCCAGCTGATTTCGCGGTCAGACTAGTCCCGCTACCCAGCTGATTTCGCAGTCAGACTAGTCCCGCTACCCAGCTGGTTTTGCGGTCAGACTAGTCCTCCTGCGCAGCTGGTCTCGCGGTCAGATAAGTCCCGCTGCCCAGCTGGTTTCACGGTCAGACTATTCCCGCTGCCCGGCTGGTTTCGCGGCCAGACTAGCCCCGCTGCCCGGCTGCCCACGTGGCACCAGACTGCCGAGTGACGGCCGTGAGCCGCCGCGTGACCCGTGCAGCCACACCTGCTCACTGCAGTGTCGTCACGTCCAGGGCCGAGCCCGATGTGGTCAGGACTCTGCCGAGCCCGAGCCGGCCGGACCGCATGGCGCGGCCGTCACCGGCCCTCCCGTGCAGGCTACGCCAGCACAGATGTGCAGCGGTCATCGAGGGGCGGGCGTATGTCTTCATGACCTGGCAGCCGACCACGGGCGGCGCCAGCGACCACAGGATGGGGAGAGGTGGGTGCTGGCCACGCTTTATTTGTTTCTGATGCTCCACCACTGAACCAGGGTAGTGAAAACTGCGTTTAAGTTAAAGTTAACTTGACTCCCTAGTATTCCTCCTGCCCGTTGCCACAATTACCGGTAATAATGCGTTGTGATATTGAGTTAACCTCATGTTTCGCTGGGCTTTGAAGCTGTTTGGAATTCCACAGCTGCTCTGCGAGCAACTCAGAGCGCTTTGTCTGAAATGTTCCCCCTGAGGAAAACCGAAGGAGCGCGTACCTAGCGCTCGATCGTCTGGACGGAGGTGCAGTGGGAGGAGCTGCCCATGTGCCGCGGCTGGCTCCGTCCCTGGCGTGCCAGCAGCCGGTGCCGTGTGCACGGCGCCCAGCCTGACCTGCCAGCGGCCGTTGTGCTGCGGCTGGCTCTGCCCTTGACGTGCCAGCAGCCGGTGCCATGCGGACGGTGCCCGGTGTCCACCGGTCTGGCCTGCTGGCGCCAACAGCCAGTGTGCTGTGGCTGGCTCCGCCCCTGGCGTGCCAGCAGCCGGTGCCGTATGGACGGCGCCCGGTCTGACCTGCTGGCGCCAGCGGCCGGTGTGCTGTCTCGAGCGCGCCTACGGCTCCAATCCGCCGAGAGGCCCGCCGCTGTCGTGTCCCAGGCCAATAACTCATGCAACACGACTCGAGACACGGCTAACAGGTCCTCGGCCCGCTGCGCCATGAGGTGATGTAACGTTCACACCGCCGACGGAGCCGTGCCGCCGTCGACCGTCTGCACGGAGGCACGCTCGGACGTACCGGCAATACTTTGGCGTTATGAGGTCATGGGTCTTATCGACTAGTGTTCTCACATGTGGACAATTTCATAATTATGTCCAAACCGATACCGATGTGCATGTATGCATTGCGTCCAAAGGTTGACTGAATTTGTTCTGAGCCCAAGCACGGGTCTTTTTTGAAATGGTGAATAGCGCGTTAACGTGTTGTATTTCCTGCCCATTTGTTTTTAAATGCACCTAAAACAATTTCTGAAGTGTCAGAGACGTTGGCGAGGATTCCACAAATGACCAGATACTATGCAGGGAGCAAAATTACTCCTGGACCCCATTAATAGTTTTGACCCCTGCATAAGGAGCTGAAACCTTGATTTTGATCTCTGCAATAAGTAATTTAACCTCTCCCTGGCAACCAAGGAGGGGTGAAACCTTAACTTATGTGTGAAACACCCATTTAGGTATTCCTGGGCAATTTCATAGATCTAATTGCAGGGAAAGGTTCCTCTCAAGTTAAGGTAGAGCACCCACAGCTATTTTTTTTTTTAAACGAGAAACTACAGGACAGACAGGGTCGCAGTGCCGCAGAGCCCGCTAGTCGATGATTGGCGCTTAGTCTATGAAGTCTTTGGTTGCCTTGATAACAAAGGCTAACTCAATGTCAAGAATTGACAAGCTGCACATCACATGCATGTTCACAAAAGTCACAGCTTATCATGTTTTACCAAAAACCGACCACCCTCAGGTGCATATTGCTTCTACCAGACGCATTTCATGTCAGAAAGTGAAGTGACTCTTTCATAAACATCTTCTGTACCCCCCCCCCCCCCCCTCAAAAACAATGTGAGGGAAACTGGCAGGCATGATAATAGGAACGCAAACTGTTGAAGGCCTTTATTATTACTAGTCGCCAAACTTACTTATTTCTCTTGAATTATTAGAAACCTGTCAGCTTTACTCGTGTGTTTCACGTATCCTAAAAGCAGAGTTAATCATGTAGGAGTCCTTTGTTGACGGCATTTGCATTAAATGCGCCATAATCTCATGACCGGCAACCATTTTGGGATTTCGGTGGCGTTGGTCGTAATACCCTAATGGTCTGCCGGATACCTTGCCGATTGAGTGCAAATTATTCATGCAATAAATTAATAAACATTGAAATTGACACTGACTGTGCTATGCCAGGGCAACTTGATAGCATAGTTGCAAAAGTAGTGAATAAGATTAAGATAAAGAAATATTCACCGCGAGGTGCATTGCGTGCGAGCTCAGTAAAAAGTGCCGCGCTACTGACGCGTGGGAGGTGCTCTTGGTGAAGTGGTATGTGCCGTTATATGATCGCTGATTAACAAGGAAATTGTTGGTGGAAGAAGAGGATATTTACCCTCAATACAGTTAATCTTCTCAGTTAGTTGATGTTTGCAGTGGCTCAGATATAGTTGGCATTTGTAGTGTCTTTGACCTCATTCAACTCCCATTTAAAGTCACGTTCATCAGTGGTGCTGCTCGCGGTTACTCAATTTGTAGGGTACGTGAACCTGGCAACCAGTGACAATCAGTACTCGCCGGGGACTAGACTTGCTGCTGGATATGGCATCTTATCGACTAGGTCGCCGGACATATGCAGCCTATCTCAATGATATGGCCCGCTATGAAAAATTAACCTAATAAAATCCAACAACGTGGTTTAAACTGTAAGATCCTGACTGACTCTTCATATCCAAATAAATAACGTTGGTAAACCAGAACAATTTAGACATTTCGCTTCCATGCCAAACAGTTCACTTGTGCTAAATTTGATACTTCTACAAAATCCATTGTTGTTATTGTCATGGCTACAAGTCTCTGCAAACTTGTGACCAGCTTTTAGCATCGCATAAGTTTACGGACTTAATTTTGAGGCGTTATTTATAACAATGTTATAATTAGCTGATTCACATCGCTTAAGATTTCCTGAGCAGTGTCGCGTCGCGGAGCAGCCGTGAAACGAGAATATGGCGGCAATCGTTTCATTAATATTTCTCGGTGAAATCAGACAAGACGTGCAGCCGTAAACCGAGAATACGGCGGCCACCGCCTCATTAATATTTCTTAATGAAACCAGACAAGACATGCTGGAAGGTACTAGTTGAGCGACATCCGGAAGATATTTGCTACATCGTCAAGACTGGACTATTCAAGCTGTGATAACGATCACCTGTGCTCGTGGCAAGTCCGCCTCTGCCGGTGAGGATCGTTACCTCCCCTGTGTCCGCCGCTGGATACGCCTCCGTTGGGGCAGTAGTCACTTCCCCTGTGCCCGCCGTTGAATCTGCCTCTGCCGGGACGGATCGTCACCTTCCTGTGCCCGCCGCTGAGTCTGCCTCTGTCTGAGCAGGTCACCACCTTCCCTGTTTCTGCCGCTGAGCCCGCCTCTGCCGGGACAGGTCGTCACCTTCCCTTATGTCTGCCGCCGAGTCTGCCTCTACCGGGACAGGCCGTCACCTCCTCTAATGTCCGTGGCAAGTCCGCGTCTGTCGGGGCAGGTCGTGACCTTCCCTGTGTCCGCCGCTGAGTCCGCCTCTGCCGGGACAGGCCGCCACCTTTCCTGTGTCCGCCGCCGATTCGGGCTCTGTTGTGGCAGGTCGTCACCTTCCCGGTATCCGCCGCTGAATTCGCCTCTGTCGACGTAGGTCATCACCTCCCCTGTGCCCGCCATTGAACCTGCCTCTGCCGGGACAGGTCGTCACCTCCCCTGTGTCCGTCGCTGAGTCGGCCTCTGTCGGGACGGGTCGTCGCTTCCCCTGTGTTCGCCGCTGAGTCTGCCTCTGCCAGGACAGGTCGTCACCTCCCCTGTGTCCGTAGCAAGTCCGCATCTGTCGAGGCAGGTCGTCACCTTCCCCTTTGTCCGCCGCTGAGTCTGCCTCTGTCGGGCAGGTCGCCACCTTCCCTGTGCCCGCCGCCGAGTCGGCCTCTGTTGGGGCAGGTCGTCACCTTCCCGGTATCCTCTGCTGAATTCGCCTCCGTCGACGTAGGTCATCACCTCCCCTGTGCCCGCCATTGAACCTGCCTTTGCCGGGACAGGTCGTCACCTCTCCTGTGTCCGTCGCTGAGTCGGCCTCTGCCGGTACAGGTCGCCACCTTCCCTGTGTCCGCCGCTGAGTCCGCCCCTGCCGGGACAGGTCGCCGCCGCCGTCACCGCGATGTGCGGCGAAGCGGAGCGGCTGATGGCGACGGACAGCGCTCGACAGACAGGACCCGACAGGCCGCGCACGCTGTCACGCCGCGCCGAACTAACGTGGCGTGAGCGGCCTCCGCGTGAAGAACACGCGGCGTGACGGGCCGTGAGGACGGAGTCGGTGGCGCGTGAGGGTGGGGAGGGACGCGTGAGGGGCGGGCAGGTCACGAGGAGCACCGACTAAGAACAGGGCAAGGAACACGCCATCCAATTTGAAGCAACTGAAGCCAAGTCCGACATAATTTTCGGACGATCTATGGGTTTTTCATGATATTTTCCATGCTTGCCACACGTCTCACACCATCCGCCAAGAACCCCGCGAAGTGAAACCCAATGATGGTGCCCGTGTTCATGTTTTACGTTATAGGACTCTTTATTATCAAACTGGCTGTATCGACTCATATCCCTTCCATACCCTTACATCGCCTATTGCAATGTTATTCATGTGCCAAGATGCCCCCCCCCCCTGAGATGCATTTCCGGCCTTGAAATGACGGCATTTGTGCGTTGCATAAGCAGCTCTCCAACGTGCACGACGTGCCGCGTAAATTTCATCACTAATGTGCCGAGGGTGTGGATATTTGTATAATAAATTTCCGTTGTTCTAGACGTTCCACGCATCAGGGCCCTCAATATTGCCAACCAGTTCCAGAGTGTGTCAGAAATTGCTTCGTTTGGAAACTCTCCACGTGTGGATATTTGTTTAATAAGTTTGCATTGTTTTAGACGTCCCACTCACCAGGGGCCCTCAACATTGCGAACCAATTAGAGGATGTCAGGAATCGCTTCGTTTGGAATCTCCTCGAAGATGACAACGTTTCATGGCTGACCAACACAGTTAAATTAGCCTGTCAGTTTCGAGCATCTCAAGATTGCGTGCATTTGGCCTCACATGTGTTCACATTCCTGCCACTGTTTGAGCTATGACTGGCGATACACCCCGCCCGCCGCCACAGCCGGGACCATGGCGGCCTTCTTTGTGTCATGTCATTGGGGCTTTACGACGCACTCAGCTGCTAAGGCTATGTGGCGTCGCCTGCCTCTCACCCTGGCAGGAAGGGCGGGCACCGCGGGGAATCGAACCCCGTACCTCTGGTTTCCCAGACGCGCATTGGTTAACGCAGATGCATTAACCACTACACTACCGGCACCCCTGGCGACCTTCTTTCAGCACGTTCAGATAAAGACACCTTGCGCGAACCTGTCCTGCATGAGTCTATTGTAAAATTTGCAGCCTTATTTGGAATCGCTACCTTAGTGTCGGCAAAAGATGCCGCTAGCACAGCTGTTGGATGATAATTTATCTCAATTTGTTCCGAAGGCAAGGAGGTTCGGTCCAGCCTTGTCCGATGTCGTATCGGCCTGATCTGGTGGGACCGCTCCTATCGGCCTGGTCCTGTGGGACCGGTCCTATCGGTCTGGTCTGGTGGGACCGCTCCCAACGGTCGCACGCGGCCCACTAACGTCACAAAAACGTACCTGGTCGGACTTCTTTTAACAGACACTATTTCTTCTTAGACTGAGTGGGGGCCACTGGGTGGTGATCAGGAGCGATACGCAGCAGTCACGATAACAATGAAAGCGCAGCCAAAATGTGACGTCAAATTAAGTCGATATTCCCACGTGCTACAACGTCATGAAATATATTTGCTCGCAGTAGAACAGTGATACACGTGCCCTGCAATATAGTTGCGTTCGTGATAAGACGGATGAGCCCGACCGCGGTACTCACAAGCCGGCTGCAGGCCTTCTCCCACCAGAGGAGTGATGAGCAAGGACGGTCAAGGGCACCCCAAGGGCGGAGTTCGTGCTGTCGGACGGGGCTGATCGAGGGTCGTGGCTGTTATGTGATCAGATGAGTGCCCAGTCCATGACCACGTATATCACTTAGCTGAAACATGGGCAGGTCAGGAAGGTCACCAAGTTTGACATTATATGAAAAGCAGGTAAAAACATTCTTGGGTATGCCATAAAGTAAAATTACCATGCACCGGAGTATTTCATTTTAAGCCGGAGATAGCAAACAGCATTCCGCAATATGTATATGCGCAAACATCTCGGTAATGCCCCACATAACAGTGCGTTGGCAGACTAAAAAGCAGCGTCGATGGAAAGCTACATAAAAAGATATCCTTCGTGCCTAGCATGACAAAAACCACGAGATGTAGAGTAATTTACGTTATCAAAAGGCTCGGTCCCAATTCGACCCAAGCCAAAGTAGAAACTTCACGTTGCCTTAGCTGGGTCTGGCTAAGTCTGAGTGCCGCTGAAGTTTTGTGGGCGCCTCTTCAACTCGGAGTCCAGCACGAGTCCAGAGTTCAGCCGAAGCCCGCTCCGCTTTGGGTCGGGTGGGAGTCCGGCTGGCTCCGCCGGCGGCGTCCCTTCCCCACCATCAACACGATCGCGGCGTAATTGACTCTGGACGTGACGATTACAGGTGGGCTGACGCTCAGATTGCCGGCTGCCGCAGTAACCACCGGCCACCTCCGGCAGCTGACAGCCGCGGCGCCGGCCGTCTCCAATCAGCGCCAACGCCGACGCTAATCACAGGTCCGTCGACAGCGCTGGCCGGCAGCCGTGACGTCACTCGGGCGCTGACGGGCGAAAACGGCGAGATGTTTGCGCGTGAGGTGGGTGTGGCGGAGCGAGTGGGGTTGTGGAGGGTTGTAAGGAGGACGCAATGGACGCGATAGGTTGAACGATGTCAAGGAGAGAGGCGAGAGCTGAAGGAAGAAATAGTGGGGAAGAGAGTTTTATTTCAAGTACAATGTGAGAAGGCATGAACATAAGTGACACACCGACACATCTTACTCAGGATCTAATGGATCCATGGCCAAGACTGTGACGATAAAACCCAGACCACCTCTGGCTAGAGAGAATCAGCTATTACTCTCAGTGACACAGAAAAAATAAACCAGTCCTCCAGCGTGTGTCTTACTGACATCACCGCGTGCTCAGGCCGCCACTTGTTTGAGAGGTTTGCCGACAGATGGGGACACCGACGTTATTGACGGCATGCTGAAATTAGACCGTTTTTCGATATCATCGCGTTGTGGACGGCAAAATACGACAGGAAATTAATGCGTTCATAGGCCGGGTTGGGAGGGAGGGAGGGGATGGGAGGTTTCATAAATATGCGGAGCTCGCATAGACTCAGGACTCCGTTTGCTATCCAGCGCCAGCACGGTTGGTCGGGCTGCATTGGAGGCTGACATCAAACCAAGGAATTTACTTTAATAAAACGGGGGTAACGATCGGTAAGGAACAGGATCTCGCAGTATTGTAAAGTGAACGGTCTTGCGCGCACAGGGATAATATAAGCATGCAAGCGCTCTTTAGATGCTGACAAACAACCTATGATGAACTAACTATAACAAATAACGATGAGCCTATACGTGTTGATGATTAACCAGCTGTATATCTGTAAAGTGCCAGTGAGCCACCCGGCTGTGCTGAGGCAGAACGTCTTCCGTTCTCCGCTGGGTGTCGTCCACACACGCCGTGTGGCAGCTCAGGCCAGAGACCAGACTTCACTCAACTCCGCGCCCGCCCCCACGCGGCTCTGGCGCTTCTCAGAAGAGTGCCCGGCGTCATGTGCGCCCATCGGTGCGTCTCGGTGCACTGGCGGAATGCCGGCAAACATCCTGATAGCGGTACGGCGAGGCTTCAAAGGCTGCATGTTTCATAAAGACGCCCGTTTCTGGTAGAATGTCTGGTCTGACTGGACCACGTGACCCGATGTAACACCCGAGCGCACATGACACCGGCTCGCCAGCATATATGCGGAGCAGGAGCGTCCTGACACGGCATGTGTCAGCTAACTCGGCCCGACCGGAACACTATGTCGGCTCACTCTTGAGCGACGGCGAGCCGGTCCCGCGCCGCCCGCGTCGCCGCCCAGAGCACGCTGGGAAAAGGGTCACTTCTGCCTGTCTGCAAGACGGCTGGCGGTGGACAGCTGCGGTGGCGCGCCAACCGTGATACAAGCGTGCCTGATAAAGCTGTGCAAGAGCTGTTGAGGGCGACGACGGCTGCGTGCAGTGCACAGCCTTGTGTCCTCTCCGGGACTGACAGGCTGTGCACCGATGCGATCAACTGTGTCGCATAGTGCACGCTTCGCCTACATCTGATGCGCGCAAACACAGGATTGACTTTGGATAGACGTGCGTATTTTGTGCGCGATTCTTGAATCAAAGAATTAAAACAAGAGTGCCATGAAAGTCATTGGCTAAAAACATTTGGTCTTTTTTCGCCCTCGTCGCGTTACTAGCAGTGTCTAGTTTTCTACCACCGACCTAGATTTTCAGCAACACTGACACGGAAACCAGCACAGCGACCACGAACGAAGCGCAGCCAAACTGGTATATCTGAAAAGTAAATTAGGCCATGGCGCCCATGCCCTCTCTCTACGTTTCGTCGCCTATGGAGCACGCGCTGCGCAGTTGCTTAATGCCGTGCGAACGCTCTATCGCATTTCTTTTTCATGCTATCCTCAGCACGTCACAACGTCTTGTCATTAGCATTCACCTGGCTTAATCTGGGTTTATCACGCCTCAACACGACAAACACGGCCATTTGCGGCACGTGAGCGTTCCGCACGACATACACGTTATTCAAAAAGGTTCCGGTAAGTCTCCCCCTGCCCCACCTCCCATTCGCGACTCCCTCGAGCAGAAATGAAGTGACCCGGCGAGCGACGTGACTCGAATTGCACGCGCTATCTGGTGCTGTCTGGTTTTTACCGGTCGACAAATGGCTGTGTGTGGCGGCGGCTGTCACCCCGCATCTCATGTGAACGCGACGTGTGCGGAGGCGACGGCGGCCATGCTTATTCATTTCTGGCGCGCGACAGGCGCCGCCGACAAATCATTTCATCACAGATGACGTCACGCGTCCCCGAAGCGGGCCACACCTGACATAAATCACGTCGGCCGTCCGTTTTTGTAATGGGCCGACGATAATTTTATATCCCATTTATTCTTGTCATGTCGTAAAGATGATTTACGGCGGCCGGCTGGCCTGGTTGAGCCACCCTGACAGGCGGTATGCGCCTGCCAAACAGAAGCTGCCGGTCGCCGCGCCGGTCGGCTGCAGCTGCCAGCTGCACGGCCCCAGTCCCGCTGCCTCGGCCGGCTGGGACTGCGCCGCTGCCTCGTGTGCAGACCGCGGCTACAGACGATGTCGTGCGAAGCCATCACGAAAGTTCAATGCGTGTGGTTTTGCTCGAGTCAGATGTCATCTGTGGTACTTTTGGAGAGAGGTAGCACACAAGAGGCCTCTCACCGCGCCCGTCCCCAGCATGGAAAGCAAAAATGTGCACCCGATCCTTCTATAGAAAAATGATACTTCTCCGTTCAAAATTAATCATCGGGCGTGAACGGTTCCAGACATACCCAGCTTCGCTGAAAGCAGCCCGTGCAATGGACGGCGCAGAAGGAGCATTGTGCCTCTTCGGGCCTTACACCCACGTTCATGTTGGGTTCAGCCGCCTATTCGAAGTTTAGGCCACCCGAAAGCCACATGGAAGCGTAAGCCAGAGGCAAGCGCAAGAGGCAAAAAGGGGTTTTGTTTTTGTTGAAGATTTGCCCTTCGGTTCCAGTGTAGCTTGGCTGCTGATGTAGACGCCAGGAGGCGTTAGATGAGGCCTTTCCAGCTGCTGATGTAGACGCCAGGAGGCGTTAGGTGGGGCCTCTCCCACCGCTGATGTAGACACTAGGAGACGCCAGATCAGACCTCTCCCACTGCTGATGTAGACGCTAGGAGACGCCAGATCAGACCTCTCCCACTGCTGATGTAGACGCTAGGAGACGCCAGATCAGGCCTCTCCCACTGCTGATGTAGACGCTAGGAGACGCTGGATCGGACCTCTCCCATTGCTGATGTGGAAGCCAGGAGGCAGTAGGTGGGGCCTCTCCCAGAGCTGATGTAGACGCCATGAGACGTTAGATCGGCTCCTACCGCAGCTGCCGTCTGCATGCAGCAGACGGTGCGCCATGGCCCCCAGCAGAGCCAAGCTGGCAGCGCTGCCCCATTCCAGCGATAAGACGCCGCGCTATGGAAGCTCTAACATCCTCGCCACGCGCCAACTGTCGAAAGGTCGGCTCAGTTGCAGCCGTGTGAGCCGGACCAGGTGCAGCGGGCTGCGACGGAGCCGGGGAGCCGTGCCGCGGCGGCCGCCGACTGTCGGTCGCGCCCGCGCTGCTGCAGTGTCCGGGCCGGGCGCCCGCCCGCCGCAGGCCCGCCCATGCCTCACTGTCAACCGTCAATTGTGGCTAACAACTGCCGCACCGCGTGCATGAGCTCGACGATGAATAAAACACGTCCGTCGCCCGCCGAAAGTGGTGGCCATTATAAGCCGAGGCCGGCCGATCGACGCCGAGGCGCCGGGGATTGTTCGCGCTGAATTGAAAACACAGCGGAGCCAACGACCGGCTGCAGCGAGCCGGTGTCAGTGATTTACGGCCGCCGCCGCACCTCATCTGAATATATGGACAAATGCGGAGGATAAATGGTAACGTTATGTGGTGGTGAATGCACGTATGTAATATGCATGATGTAATTCGCTTGTTTTCCGATAAATTGTGTCGGAGGCGGAGCACGACGATAGATAGGGCGCGCGGTCGTACATCAACGCCCACCGAGTGTGCTCAGCGGCTCATTCTCATTCGGATGACACTCCAAGCATAATCAATTCGAAGAGCACACGGCAAATGGGTCCTTCCGCATGGTATGCCCCTTTCTCTGCAAGCACTAGAGTAACGTTATCGGGTCAGGATGCAGTAGCGTTACCCAGAGACCAGGCCACGCGCCAGGTCAGACTTGCATGGACGTGGTGTTGGTATCGGCTGGCTCTCTGTATCCACTTAAGCATCCATCTTTCCCTCCTCTTCTCCACTCCCTTGTTAGTTATCCCTCTGCCTTCCTCTTCCGCCCCTGCTGCTTCTCCATATCTCCGACCTCGATCCATCCTCTCCTGTTTTGCCTCTCCGCTGTGCGCAATCTCCCCAGAGCTCCCCTTTCAGTTCGCTCCGTCTCCCTTACGTATCACTTCGTCGTTTCGTTCGCGGCCGTCGAGTCGCTGGGATCAGACGGCGCGCCGCTGTCGCGTGCTGTCCCTTGCGCACCGCTGGCGCCGCCCGTGGTGTAATTTGAAACGACAGCGCAGCGCGGCGGCCACTTTTCGCGCGTCAACTCGATTTCGGAGGTCGCCGTCCGTCCGTCGGCAACATCAAAGCAGCCGCCGTCAGAAAACAGCCGCCGAGTTTGGCTTTCACTCGTGCAAATGGACTCAGGGCACCGTCGCGCGGCAGCGCCAGCCACGTTCACATGTGTCCTTGTGGCCGGAGATTTTGACAGAAGCGGATTCAGACGTTTACGTATGGGAACGGCGGATCCCAGCAGAAACATTGCAAGAAGTCCTGGTCAAGATGTGAGCGTACGATGCAGAAAATTGGTCGTGGTTTTACGCTTTAAAGCAGAATATAGTACGCCGCCTCAACGGAGTGATGTCACATGGGCTGAATACTCATAACCGAGTTCCTGCTCATGTATGTTTGTGCGCTGCAAACCAACATTGATCCAGCAAGCATCGAAAAGATATGTTGGCGCTTCTGTCAACAGATCACTGCGGTTCAAAGGGTCTGAGCGACAGCCAATTCTGGTCTGTCTGGCCTCTGGTCAGGCCTGCCCTGCCCGATCAGGGGCGACAGGGCCTCGGTCAAGGTGACGTCCAGAGACGACATGCAGCTTAGCTGGGTTCACCGGCAGCCCCCTTTGATCCGATGCCGCTCCACGTCGACCGGAAGTGGCCCGGTGACAGGCGGAGGTCGGCCGATGAACGACGAGTGGCGGTGACGGCCGCTGACAACAGACGGCTACCAGCGCGAGCTGGGCAGCACCAGCAGCGCGCCCAGCGCCGGTGCGCCAGAGGCACTTCCCGGTGGGCCAATATGATGGCAGTTGATGCTCATGGCTTGACGGCACTTGTTGCGTGTGGCCAGTTTGACGACAGTGGTTGTGGCAAATTCACATTTTTAGCGCCTAGTGCTTTGAATGGGAGAATGCATTTGCCATGACGAAAACTAATGTTCCTCAATTTTGGACGCAGCTAATAGTGAATGTGCTTTTCAAAGGAAGCCTTTTAGCCTCAACAAAACCCGAAGAAATTAAGCATTGTCAATTTCGCTGTTTGACAGCAGTCGTAGGTCTCTATATCAAGACTGCGAGAAATGTAAGTGTCACTGGTACGCACTGGTATGCCTCGCAAAACCATTCGAGCATCACGTAATTTTGTTGACATGGGAAGCAGCATAGTTATTCCATCGGCATATTGCTAAAGTCAGCATAGAGAATGAGCCAGGATATCCTCTAATTTCTTTCGCATTGAACTGTTGACGATTTTTCGGTGGGTCCGACGCCTTCAAAGCCATGCGACACAGGCATTCAACAAAAACAGTCAAGCTAACTGCGTCGTCCGGCAGCGGGCTTCTGATGTGGCGGCTTGGTCGCAAATGATGTTTCAGTTCGATGTGAATGATATGGACAACTTGACGCTAACTGACGCGGAGGTTTGACGTTAACTGCCGGGGGCGGTTTGGCGGGGAGCGATATGGCAGCACGCCGACGCCGGCTGTTGGCCGTTCGTCAGGGCGCGGCCGCCAGATCCGCTGTCGCCGCCGACAGCTGACAGGTGCGCCGAATTTGTCCGTGACGCGGCGCGTTTGTCGCGCCGTCGGAGCTTGTTTACGGGAGTGGTGACGGTGGCGCGAGGTCGGCCCCCGCCCCTCCCCCCTCCCCAGGCTGTCAGCGCGGCACATTAACGCGTGTAGAGGGTCACCGCTCCCATTTGGGGCCGGGCAAATGTTGGCACAGCCGTCACCAGCCGACGCAAATGCTCGTTAGTGCTTTTGATTGGATCTAGGCAGTGCCTTCTAGGCTGCGATCGTGTGTTGTGTCGGGTACCTAGGGAAACTGCACTCGGAACAGGTATTTGGCTAGTATGCCTTTGTTTGTACGCAAACATGCATACAATGGCGCGTTTCATGTATCAGTGCATCATCCATGCAGTCCTCATGAGCCGCTTTATCTAGCGTCCGCTTCATCTTTTGTTGAAGGCAAGTTTAGCACGCTGGTCCTGAAATTAATGTCTTCGAGAAGTCTTGATGCCAGTATCACCACCTGGGTAAGTCCCCAGCGCTACTGATGGGTTCACCTCAGCAATGCGAAATGGAGCGCCGGCAGAGGGTGCAAACTTTAAGAATTAGACTATTCATGATAATATGTGGGCCTTAAAGCCCTCCAACCTCAGAAATCTGGGCTCCCTTGTTTCTACACATAACATGTGCGTCAGTTTCACAGAAACCAACATGTGGTTCGGCTCTGTCGACGCCACGCTGCATGCAGCGCCGGTTAGTTTCCAACACCACGCTTCGCCTGAATGCCGAGCAGCGTTCACCCAAGCATGCAGGGCTGCAACACTGGGTAAAATGCTGGACATGATGATCAGGCTGTTCCGACCATGTTGGCGGAAAGTAAGCGCGCCGGACAACGAAACTGACCGTCTTAGACTAAAGTCTTGGGATGAGACTGTGCTGTTGGTCGGAAAACTATGCATGTCTGAGTGCGCTCCGCTGCAGAATGGTCTCGCCACGCCAGACGCAGAGCAAAGTTTACACGTGGTCAGCGCCGACTCGACCCGCGCCGGCTGAAGGGACGCTGGTGCAGCGATGGCTCGGTATGACTCGACCCGCGCCGGCAGAAGAGATGCTGGTGCAGCGATGGCTCGGTATGACTCGACCCGCGCCGGCTGAAGGGACGCTGGTGAAGCGAGGGCTCGGTATGAATTGACCCGCGCCGACTGAAGGGACGCTGGTGCAGCGATGACTCGGTATGACTCGACCCGCGCCGGCTGAAGGAACGCTGGTGCAGGGATGGCTCGGTATGACTCGACCCGCGCCGGCTGAAGGAACGCTGGTGCAGCGATGGCTCGGTACGACTCGACCCGCGCCGGCAGAAGGGACGCTGGTGCAGCGATGACTCGGTATGACTCGACCCGCGCCGGCTGAAGGAACGCTGGTGCAGGGATGGCTCGGTATGACTCGACCCGAGCCGGCTGAAGGGACGCTGGTGAAGCGAGGGCTCGGTATGACTCGACCCGCGCCGGCTGAAGGAACGCTGGTGCAGCGATGGCTCGGTATGACTCGACCCGCGCCGGCTGAAGGGACACTGGTGAAGCGAGGGCTCGGTATGACTCGACCCGCGCCGGCAGAAGAGACGCTGGTGAAGCGATGGCTCGGTATGAATCGACACGCGCCGGCTGAAGGGACGCTGGTGCAGCGATGGCTCGGTATGACTCGACCCGCGCCGGCAGAAGAGACGCTGGTGCAGCGATGGCTCGGTATGACTCGACCCGCGCCGTGCAGTCATGTTTCGGTGTGACTCGATCCAAGCCATCCCGTCCTTAACGGACTGGCCTACCAAAACGATTTCGACTACATCTTTTATGTCAGGGATGGGTGTAGTTTCCATCCAGTTTCTAGCCGTCCTACCAACATTGAAAAGATAGCGGGTCAAAGCCGAAGAGGAAACTCTTGTGTTCTATATTGGTCGTCGGTTTTGTCATGTTCCCCGCCTCAGCCTTCCCCTAAGCAATTGTGCGAAACTACACCCCTGACATCAGGGCGGGTACCCAGGCTGCACGCCTGACAAGAGCAGGAAATTGCAGTTAGGAAGTAGCAATGATTTACGACGACGAATGCAGGATATGGGTAGCATTGCCGTTTCTGAACAGTCGCTTTGTGACTGACTTTTCTGCGACAAACAGCGCCGCGGTGTTGCGCAACAAAAATACTGCGTCGTAATGGTGCCAGGAGGGGCGCGGTCAGGATTTCTTTAGAAGCGAGGGGACGCAGAGTCCAGTCCAGTCCAGTCCAGCGCACACGTCACGCGGATTTTAAACTTACTGACGTGAGCTGTCTGTGGTAAAAACGATAAAGGGGTCTCAGGGGGAGCCGATCACACGCCCACCCTCCCCCCATCCCGTCCTGGCTGCGCCTCTAGCCGGCAGCACTACCTTGTTCTCGGCTGCCACAGGACCCACGCTTAGCTCAGAACGTAAAATCACTTTGAAAACTATTTTACCCTTTGCTAGTGAGTGAATCCGTGGTACACGGGTCAGATGCACACTGACGTTTTTCTTACAGCCATCACGTGGCAATTTCATTGCGCCAACCATCGTCTCCACATTAAACCCTCGACATTGCCACCTGCACACGGGATATTGCTCTTTATAGGGGGGTTGACCCGCTTGATTTACCATTTGTCCGATGGTAACGCATGCGGCCGACCATCCACCTGTGGTAGAGTGCTTTGCATTCAAAACGCTCTGTTACGCCTCGCGACTTATCCCTTACATCACCTTTTAGGGACGAGTGACGTCTCTGATGTTACAACTTGCTCCCCAGGAGGGTCGACCCATTTGCTTCACCATTCACAGGAGGGGACCACCGCGGCCCGCCGTCGACCGGGTGGCAAGATCACAAACGTCTTTTGCCATCACTCGCAGAGTGATTTAAACAAGAGGTAAATCAATACAGTACCAGCGGCTAACAGCATTACGCCCGCAATCGAGCTCAACTTTTCACCAGATCTGGTCATTCAACACAAACCGATTACAAAAATCGTGTCACTTTATCACCGTTTTATCTCCGGGCAAAAGCCCACAACTCCTACCACAGGCTAGAGCAGGCATGGTGCGGTACGCACATACAGCAGAACATCTGTGCGCCGGCCACAATAGGCGACTCTCCCACCGGCCGATGGCGCGGGTCCTATGACCGTCACGATGGTGCGGCGGAGACGGCGGCGGCACGCGGGTGAGCTGGCCGACGCGCAGGTGAGCTGGCCGGTGCTTAGAGCCAGCAACCGCAGCACCCATCGCCAATGCGTCAGGGACAACACAAGGACAGCTACGCTGCCTCCGCCATGGCGTGCCAGCGTGGCGCGCACGCATGACAAGCCTCCCCAAGCCAGCATCGCTCGATGGCGACGGCTGCACGACCGGCGCAGCCGGCCGCGGACGACGTTGACTGAGACGACTGACACCTCATCCGGCATTCGGGGATGTCCAACGCCAACCATGTGAGGGTGAAAGCCAGAGTCCCGTGGCGAAGCTGGGTTTCTACGCGTGCACTGAGCGCTTCCTCCCAGTACCGCAACACTAGAGGACTAGTTCCCCGCGCACACTGAGCGCTTCTTCCTGGTACCATAACACTAGAAGACTAGTCCCTCGCGTACGCTGAGCGCTTCCTTCCTAGTGCCGCAGCTTCCTCCTAGTACCGCAGCTCCAGAGGACTAGTTCCCTCGTACACTGAGCGCTTCCACCTAGTGCCCGAACAGTAGAGGACTAGTTCCACGCGTACACTGAACGCTTCCCCCCAGTACCGCAATAGTAGACGACTAGTTCGTCGTTCAAGAGTTCATATTAATACGATCGGCCTTTCTCGAGCTGCCCAGTCGGCCGAACAGCGTCCCTTCCGCGCAGGCCGGGCAATGGTACGTGACAGCGGTTTCTGCAATACGAGGTAACATGAACTGTTCGTGTTTGCAGCCCCTCGGGAAGGGGCATTAGATGCCGATGAAATGAATGAACCAGACATTAAATGGCTGTATCGAACAAGCCGCCAGCGTTATTCGTTCTATTATGGATCATTCGACATGTAACACGGACGTTGCCGTTTTCTTCTGGGTTCCACAGGTAAAGAAGGCAGTCTTGTAGATTGAACACCAGCATAGACAAAATGGGCCAAATGCTTCTTTTATCGGCATGTCTAACACACATTCACCTGGGGATATCATCTTTGCTCAGAATCGTTAAGAAAATAATGCATGATATAGTCATAAGACTTGTGTGCTCACAGTCTAGAAACCAAAGCACCGTCGACCAGTGCTGCAGTCTCCATTAGCCTTATAGTGTCAGCCCTGCAGCTAACACAAAGCGGGGACTAACGGGCGGGCAAACTTGACCACACATCAGGAACAAGTACTTTCTAAAACCTTATGAAATTAGTTCTTACGTGAGAAAGGAAGTCCAGGCTGAAGATCTCACCTGCCGCATTCCAAAATTGCTGCTCAGAACGGTTTATCATTTACAACAGCACGAACTATTACCATAGCAGTATAATCTCATTGCTCGTCTGGCTTTAACGGCTAACCAGTTCTGAGGATCAATCTTGCGATTACAGATGAAATCTTCCCACCAGTCTAGCGCTTGAACGTTGCAATCTGTTTTTCAAAGGCTTTCGGGAACATTATTCCCGATACTTGCTCGTTTTCGCGGCCCCCGCCCGCCGCCTGACGGTAACAACTGCAGTAGGCAACGCCTCTCGGCATACACCCTTCTATCCTCTATCTTGCTTTATCCTGCACCTGCCTCACGACGCCCCGCTTGTCCGGGACAGGCTGCATGCGCCAGCCACGAGCGGACCGAGAGGCCCCCTGGAGGGGTCCCCGTGCGGGCGCTCAGCGCACTCCCCGCAGAGGGGTCCCCGTGCGGGCGCTCAGCGCACTCCCCGCAGAGGGGTCCCCGTGCGGGCGCTCAGCGCACTCCCCGCAGAGGGGTCCTCGTGCGGGCGCTCAGCGCACTCCCCGCAGAGCGGTCCCTGCGCGAGCGGTCTCGGCGGTCAGGCGCCCAGCAGCACGCAGTCCTGTTCCACCGTTATCCACTCTCCTTCGTCCCATAGGCCTGGTATAATCGTAACCGGTCGAAAGGACTCTAATCCAAATAATCAATGAGCCAACGCCTCTCAGTTCGATGGAGAAAGCAACGGCAGGCATCGCTCTTTTTGCTCACAAAGATTGAGTGGGCACCTGCTCAGAACTGTCTCATTTCATCCTTGTTCAAAAATCGGTTTCGAAAAAGGATGAATGCTTTCCGGCAAAGGTGCGCTGACCATGTCAATACAGACTTTTGGCCCCTTTTCGATCCGCCCGATTAAACAGCACAGACACTCGGACAGGGCAGCCTTTCACGGGTAGGGAGAACCCTTAGGTAGAATACTAAGTGGCAGAAACCTTTTTCCTCCAGAAGCTGAATGACCCTTCTGTTCAATCGCGGAATACCGACAGTTGGCCATGCTAAGGACACAGAGATCGCCGTCGCCTGGTTGATCTGAAGGGCCCCACAGGGATGCATCATATATCGGTCCCCTCCCTGACGCCTCTGAACAGGCAGATGACCTCGGACCGACACAGGGGGTCGGCAATAACACAAAAAAACGATTAATAACCGGCATAGATAGCGCAGCCATTGGTACATGGACACCATTCTAGCTTATCTGGCAACTGGTTGAAACCAGGCGGTGGGCCCAGTTCGGCTGACCACCAGCGTCTTTGAAAAGTTTTCGCATCAAAACTGAGCAGCCTAACTAATCAAAATAACCAATGATCCAAAGCTTCTCAGTTCGATGGAGACAGCAACGCGAGTAAAACAGAGCAGGAACCAATATTTGTTTCCCCACACCCCAATTACAGCTCTTCACCGTGACCTGCGTGTACGCGGGTCACGCAAGTCCGTGCACGGGCTAAATATATGAGGTCCAGACGCCACAGCAGGCTCCCTCCCACTGAGCATATGACCACTGCATGGTGGGGTTACTGGCTTCGCTCAAGGCTTGGTGACAGAGAAGGAAAGAGCACCGCGAAATTACGTGGGGACGACCGCAGAAGCAGCTGAAGAAACATGAGATGACGTCGGCTACGCCATCGGCTGAAGGGATGGGTGCAGGCCACGTGCCACCAGCAGAGCAGCTCGGTACCTTCCGGACCTCAGGCGGAGCACCGGCAGTCGCTGCAGCGTCAGTGGGTTGGGCAAAGCCCAGCGGGCCGGACAGTAAAGGTGAGCAAGCCAGGCCACGTTCAGCGCGCCGACCGGCCCACTGGCCAGCCGTGTCCGGCTCGCTTACCAGCCGTGTCCGGCTCGCTTACCAGCCGTGTCCGGCCCGCTTACCAGCAGTGTCCGGCTCGCTTACCAGCCCTGTCCGGCCCGCTCACCAGCCCTGTTCGGCACGCTGGACTTTTATCAACCCAATGACGTCGTAGCGACTTTCACTGTTTCGCCTGAAGTCTGGGACCCGGACGAACTCCAGGAGCTGCTTTGTTGTTGGCATGTGGTTTGCGCCTGTCTCTTCAGCCGATCACGCAGCCGACGCCATCTCGCTTGCCTTCAGCGGCTTCTACGGTCGCCCCACGTAGTTTCGATACACCAGCGACCACGACTAGGACGGCTGATGAACTGCGTTGCCCTGAAGGCAACAGGGTCAGCCATCATTTGCTGCCTCGATACTAAACCCCAGCGCATGGAGGCTACCATGAAGGAGAGACACTGAAATCTTCGGCAAATTTACTCATGTCTCCGCTATATTTATATAAATTCTACTATGTTTATACAAGGATAAGCTATGCCTTTTATGGCATAAGGAGTGCTTATGCACGTGTGATCCATGCATATACAAGTTAAGTATTTACTATGTCAGTAACCCAGTGGTCAAGTTTGATCTAGTGACAGAAGTTGTCATAACCATTAAACCGCGTGTTCAGCCAAGTGTTGTTCTAAAAATTTACTGCAGGGAGGTAACGCATTGTTAGAGCAAACGACAGCATCTTTGAAAAGGAGATAGCGCATGGATGAGGTGCAGGTTGCCCAAATTTTGACGTCCATAAAACAATGCTTTTGGGGACAAAAGCTTACGCCGAGAACCAGACGGTTCTTTTAAAGAGAGTGTTACACGTTTGTATGATATATTGAACTGAAATATCCATCTTCGAAGTCATTCAGTACAGTTCACAGCCCTGCCCTTCTTAATAGTTTCTGAGCTGCACACCCGCGAGGATGTGCAGACCAATTGGTGCAGACTGTTTCAAGGTCACCTAAGTATCGATGGCGCCGTAATCACGTCATCCCAATCTTGCCATTTCATTCGGCGTGCGACGACCAAGGCCAAGAAAAAACAATTGTCGAGTCGTTCATATCTGGAGTTCGTGAGCACGATTTCTAGATAAAACTGCCCTCAATTGACTCCCCACCAGTGTTGTGTCAGGCACGATGATGCAATCAAACAACAATGAGTTGAGGAGCATATTTACTAATAAGAGAAACTGTGCTGTGTAGTGCAGTCTTTCCCACTTAAAAGTATACCAAAAGTTATAAATGAGCTGAATTCATCCCATCTGATGTTTGCATCATCTTCAACTGTGGAAGATTCCCTCTTAAAGGCAATGCTCAGCTTTTGGTTGATGATCTCCCGCCCTGCGGCCGGTGCTGAATCTGGCCAGGTAAGCGGCGAGCGCCACCCCCGGTGCTCCGTCCTCCAGGCGGGACGTGACGTCATCCGCTCGGCGCAGACCGCTGATTGGGTTAGCCGCTGAGATCAGCCAACTGAGCTTGCCGCTCCCCCCCCCCCCCCCCACCATCCTTAGCGCCCACCTATGCGAATGTGAGGACTTGGTGTGGTATGCGGACTGGCAAAGTAGCATGCAGGCAGCACAACTTGGGACGATAATTATCCAGCATAGATGACACGTGAAAAACTGCTCCCTTGCTGCAAGAATACCCATGGTCTACACAACCAGGCGAGACAAGATCGTGAGCAAAGCGTGCCCCCGGCATCCTTTTACTGTGTGTGGCAATGAAATGCTTTAGGCCCAACAGCTGGCTATCTCTGTTTTGGCAGGCGGACGCGGCCTTTCACTGTCACGGCGTGAGTGATGTTGGTCTTCAGAGATCCTTGTCATTGGTGATTTCTTCCATGGCCCATCTGAATACCAAACGACCCTTCTGGGAGACTGGCGGTATTAACGAGAGACTGCGCAAGGCAAAGGTCGTCCTCGTGGATTAATTTTGTGCCACAGAATAGTGACGTGCTGGCATGGAATACCCTGCGGCAGAGTCTGGCGCAAAGCACTCGCTTGTCGAGACCATACCGCCGGCTCTCCAAGCTTGGTTTGCCGTTCTAGGACGAAGGCGTCGCAAATACAGATGTTGCCTGTGTCACAGCGTCGCGCAGTGTAGTGAGTTGGCCCTGTCTCCATACACCCGTCACCAGCCTTTTCCGACGCACCCGTCACCAGCCTTTTCCGACACACCCTTCACCAGCCTCTTCCGACACACCCGTCACCAGCTTCTTCCGACACACCCGTCACCAGCCTCCTCGGTGGTGCCGGTCTTGAGAGAGGCCGGCTCTCGACCGGACCCCACACCTCCCGAGTCAGCTGCGGAGCTGATGCGAGGGAGGATCCCTTGACCCACGCCTCCCCCAATCACGCGCTTGACGTCTGCTCGGAACTTTGCAGATTGGACCATGCCCTGTGGCATCTGCAGCATCTGGCCGACCCGGCGACCCTGGCACGGACGCGGAGTGCCTCAGCTGGCTGGTCACACGCGGACAGCGTGCCGCTCTCGGACATCGGCGGCTCCGTTACACCCAAGCCATGGCACGTGCGGGTGTACAAATCTGTCCGAGCTCACAGCGTACAACACTGCCCCAACCCATAGCGTGCGGCCCTGCTCTAACACAGAGCGCACAACCCCGCTCTAACCCACAGCGTACAGCACCGCCCTAACCCACAGCGTACAGCCCCGCCCTAACCCACAGCGTACAGCCCCGCCCTAACCCACAGCGTACAGCACCGCCCTAACCCACAGCGTACAGCCCCGCCCTAACCTACAGCGTACAGCACCGCCCTAACCCACAGCGTACAGCCCCGCCCTAACCTACAGCGTACGGCCCCGCCCCTAACCCACAGCGTACAGCCCCGCCCTAACCTACAGCGTACAGCCCCGCCCTAACCTACAGCGTACAGCCCGCCCTAACCTACAGCGTACAGCCCCGCCCTAACCTACAGCGTACAGCCCCGCCCTAACCTACAGCGCACAGCCCCACCCTAACCTACAGCGTACAGCCCCCGCCCTAACCAACAGCGTACAGCCCCGCCCTAACCACAGCGTACAGCCCCGCCCTAACCTACAGCGTACAGCCCCGCCCTAACCCACAACGTGCAGCCCACCACAACCCACAGCATACAGCTCGCCCTAGCCCACAGCGTACAGCCCCGCCCTAAACCACAGCGTGCAGCACCGTCCTAACCCACAGCGTACAGCACCGTCCTAACGCACAGCGTACAGCCCCGCCCTAACCCACAGCGTACAGCCCCCGCCCTAAACCACAGCGTGCAGCCCACCCCAACCCACAGCGTACAGCGCACCGTCCTAATTCACAGCGTACAGCACCGTCCTAACTCACAGCGTACAGCCCCGCCCTAACCTACAGCGTACAGCCCCCGCCCTAAACCACAGCGTGCAGCCCACCCCAACCCACAGCGTACAGCGCACCGTCCTAATTCACAGCGTACAGCACCGTCCTAACTCACAGCGTACAGCCCCGCCCTAACCTACAGCGTACAGCCCCCGCCCTAAACCACAGCGTGCAGCCCACCCCAACCCACAGCGTACAGCGCACCGTCCTAATTCACAGCGTACAACACCGTCCTAACTCACAGCGTACAGCCCCGCCCTAACCTACAGCGTACAGCCCCCGCCCTAAACCACAGCGTGCAGCCCACCCCAACCCACAGCGTACAGCGCACCGCCCTAATTCACAGCGTACAACACCGTCCTAACTCACAGCGTACAGCCCCGCCCTAGCCTACAGTGTACAACCCAGCCCTAACCCACGGTGTACAGCCCCGCCCTAACTCACAGCGCACAGCCCCGTCCTATCGCACAGCGTACAGCCCCGTCCTATCCCACAGCGCACAGCAGTCCTGCGTGGCCGCCGTGCCAGCCAACATTAACAGCGGCGTGCTCTACAGTGACAGGGCGCCGACTATTGACGAATAACAATTCATCAAGCGCATTGATCAAATAGGTGATGCTGATCCGCAGCAGCCGGTCACGATAGCCGTCGGCAGCGAGCTCATTAGACGACCATAAGCAAGAGCTCATTAGACGACCATAACTCAGCAGTCGGCGCAGCTGGAGCATCCGCATCAATCAGCCGTGAAGTGCGGGTGCCGAGTCAGATGATTTCTTCGAACCCCGATCCCCTCCCCCGGGCCCGATCGGACGGCAATGACAGATGATAAATTACCGCCGGCTATTAAATCGTGATTCATATACCCTTTGTCGGCATATCCAATCAAACGCCATTCTTATCTCCGCGTACAAAATGATTGGCCTGCCAGAAAATCGTCTATTTTTACAGGACTGATGGATACATCCTTCAGCGCAGCCAACACTGCGTGATAAATCATCGTCATAAAAAGTACTCCCTCTGACAGGAAGCTGCGCGCCAGCGCTAAACCCCGATAATGGAGGTGCCCGGCGGGCGCAGCTCATCCGCTCGGCGGGTGCCACCGTTGTTCAAACAACGCCCTCGGACGCCGTCGCCAGCGGCCAGTTTGCCGGCTGTTCTCCGGCAGTTGGCCCGAGTGTCTTAGTTGCTGACCCGAGGTCATGCTGGCGGTGGACCCGAGTGCCGTGGCTGCTGGTCTGAAGGCATGCTGGCGGTGGGCCTGAGTGTCGTGGCTGCTGACCTGAGGTCGCATTGGCTGTCTACGTTTGTTGGTGGGTATATTCAAGACCGCATCCGCGTCACTGTATTGACAATCTTTGAATTTGAAGCATCACGTAAGACAGTCGGAGCAGGCTTGTAAAATGAGCTAAGAACGGCAACACGCCGTTCCAGCACTGCAATTGACATCCTCGTCGACTCTACGTCCGGTGACGGTCTTTGCTGCAACGGCTTTCCAGGGCGTTCGTGCACACGAAGGCCTGCTCCGGACACCTCTCTTCTATTGAAATCGGCGGCGTCCTTCTGTCCCCTCCCCCCTCCTCCTGCTCTCGTCCTTCCCGGCCCGACCATGGCCCGACCGTCTCGGGGGAGGGGGAGCGGGTAGAAGGCAAACACACTCTTTCATTTTTCATCCGCGTCGACCGTCATCACTCTTCGCCGACGCTCCATCACTGCGCCATTTCTTCCAACCCTTCCACGTCCGGAGGGGCGGCCAGCCGGGCCAACAGCCTATAAAATAGACCTAAGTGCATCATCCATAATTTGCACGCGGCGGGGGCGCGCGTTTTTGGCATTTGGACAAAGGCGCCGCCTGATGGATGGCAGCCCATGTATCACTGCTGCCATATCTCTGACGTCACGGCCGGTTACGCTCCTCATAAACAGACTGGTCAGGAGCGGCCGGGGAGAGAGGCCGAGTGCTGGGGCCGAGTGGGGCGCTCAGGGACGCTGAGAGGAGTACGGGAGAGGGCCGTGGAGAGAGGCCCGAAGCCCGGGGCCGAATGTGGCGCTCAGGGACGCTGGGAGAAGTACGGGAGAGGGCCGAGAATAGAGGCCGAGGGCCGGGGAGAGAGGCCGGGGGCCGGGGAGAGAGGCCGAGGGCCGGGGCCAAGTGGGGAGCTCAGAGACGCTGAGAGGAGAACCAGAGAGGAGAGCGGGCCCGGGCAGAGGACAGGCCGTAGATCAGCTGATCTCGGATACCTACCAGCTCCCAAGGAAGAGCTGCAGGTGCGATGAAAACGCCGGAATATATGAGATGAAGTCTCCGCCGGGAGATGCAAGAGACATCCAGTGAGACCGTCGTCCCCGGCGCTTTACAAAACATACGCTATTAGCTATTATTGGAGCTGCTTGATGCCATTATTGACATAAGACCAATCAACGTGATAACTCACTAAAGCAACTCGCTGGTCTGTCTGCCATTCTGTTCGTTTGTTTATCCCTGCCTGTTCGCCTGTTTCCCACCATGAGACCGAGTGGTCCAGACCGCCCAGGAGGGTCCATATGGTCAGCCTTTCAGTATCCGCCTGTCCGCCCACCCGTCTGACTACCCACTTGCCCGCCTGCCTACCTGCCTGCCCGTCAGCCTGTATGTGTGCTTGTGTGGCTGCCTGCCCCCCCCCCTCCCCTCCGCCCGCCCAGCCGTCCACCCGCCTGCCTGCCTGCCTGCCTGCCTGTCTGTCTGTATGTGTGCCCGCGTGACTGCCCGCCCGTCCGCCTACCCGCCCGCCTTCTTGCCTGCCTGTGTGGCCGTGTGCCGCCTGTCCGCCGCCCGTCCGCCCGCCTGCCTGGCTGCCTGTCTGCCTACCCGTATGTGTGCCTGTGTGGCTGTGTGGCGCCCGGCCGCCCGCCTGCCTGGCTGCCTGTCTGCCTGCCCGTATGTGTGCCTGTGTGGCTGTGTGGCGCCCGGCCGCCCGCCTGCCTGGCTGCTTGTCTGCCTGCCCGCATGTGTGCCTGTGTGGCTGTGCGGCGCCCGGCCGCCCGTTTGACCGTCTGCCCGCCCACCGGTCCGCCTGTCAGTATGTCACTCAGTCCGTCTATCCACTCATCCATCAGTCCATCGGTCTGTCCATCTGTCGCGAGAGACGGCGCCGATAAGCCATTGAGACGTGACGAGAGCGGCTGGACGGACGACTCGGGGACACTCCGGAGATCGGAGATAGCAGCGAAGGAGATCGGCAGGAGACACCGATGAAGCGGATCTCGGAGCGCTGCCTGGAGAGTCATGAGGCCCTCAGGAGGGTCCAGAGCGCTGGTAAGTACCAAATCGTCTGAAATTGAAATCAGAATTGGGTTCATGTTTGGGACCTGGGATGGCATGAGGGCAATAGTTTTTGTCCAGTTGGAGGAGGGGGGGGGGGGGCTCCAGTCTCAAGTTTGAGAGAAACGTGGGACCAAATGTTTTTTTAAAGATTTAATCCGAACTTTTTGAATAGGTAGACTTCTGGGATAACGGCTCACGCGAAACAGTTTTTGTTGTGTGAGGCCTTACCTACCATTCGATCGCGCATTTACAGGGAAACGGAAGTATTTGGTGACGAATATTTAACGTGCCGCAAGGCCCTTCACGGTCCGTCCTTCTTGGTTTTGGAGGTAGGTTCCTCAACTTAACACGGTCGGGGCAGCAGACCAAGAGACCCCGCAGAGCTTGGACAAGTTAAGCCGTTTGGGAGAGCGGACCAAGAGGTCCAGCAGACCTCGGGCGCCGTCGTGAGCCTAGCCGGTCGGGGCAACAGATCAACAGACCTCGTAGAGCCTGGACGCCGTCACGAGTCACAGCCCGTCGGGACAGCAGACCAAGATACCTCGCAGAGCTTGGGCGCCACAATGGGCCCAGCCGGTCGGGGCAGCAGACCAGCCGGTCGGGACAGCAGACGGTGGTCGGCTCGCTCACGTGTCTAGGTCTTTGGAGAAGGCGATGCGGTGTAAGGGGTGTCTTATTTCTAGAAAAGCAACAAGCCTTGTTAGCTTGACACGAGCTTCATGCACCACTTGATTAGCGAAATGTGACAGCCCAACTGCGCACTCAGGATGTGGAAGCGGTGCCCTGTGACCTAATTAAGCGTCGAGTTGCGGTGACAAGGTCGACGGAAGATCGGCCGCGCGGCCGGTGATTAGCTGACCGTTGATGTCCCAGCTATCTCCCGCTCATCAAGCCCCGGCCAAACACAGATTCCACGCGCACCGAGACGTGACAACGCCTTATCGACAGATGCCATTATAATTGCGACGTGCGGGTATCCCTTAATATCTGTCGAATGCTTGATACGCAACCTTAGCGAGGATGGTGTGTAGACCAGACAAGACTTTTACGCAGCACAATTCGCCCCGCATGTCCTGAATGTTAACGCGATATCCACACTTAACGCCTCTCTCCAGCACAGCCGGCTCGTTAGGCCATCTGTTTGTTCGAATCACAACTCAGAATCTCCATCATCATCGCCGTCATCATCACTCCCCCTCCGTCACAGCATCATAAATCAGGCCGTGCTCTGTCGGGAATGGCCGGTCGCCTTGCCGCCGGATACCCGTTGCACGCCTCGCTCGTTTGCACTTCCGCTGGGTGCATACCTTCCGCCCCCCCCCCCCTCCCCCCACTCGCCCCGGACCATCCCTTCCCCGCGCCTCGCCGGCCTGCCGTCGACGCCTGGGGAAGGGGAGGGGAGGGGTCTGGTGCGTCACGCCGCGTGACCCGGCGTGACGGTAATTAGCGTGATGGATGTCCGCCGCGCTGTCGACGATAGCACCGCGCGCCGCCCCCCGTCGGCAGTTAGCCGCCGGCTATATTTACTGCGGTGCCGGCCGGGGGATGACCCCGCGACCCCCGGGACGCCCCGGGCAATACCGGGTCTGGCCAGCGGTGCGATCTGTGCTGGGATGGTGCCGGTGCGGTGGAATGGGGTGGTGGTAGAACAGCAGCCGTGCAGCTCTGACATTTCTCAGCCAGTGCTGAAGACAAAAAACAGACATAAAGCATAAGTGCGACACTGGGCACATGACAAACTCTTGGTTAGTCACACTATGAAGTACACATGGTACTATGTATATGATTACATCTAACTCGATAGATGACGGATGCAAATACATATATATATATATATATATATATATATATATATATATATATATATATATATATATATATATATACGTGCATATATGTATATATCCGTATATTAAAAACTCTCGCTAACATCATATGATAAAGAAAGTCTCGCTACCTTTTAGCAAAAACGCATTAAATTCACTGAACAGACTGTTTACGAAACAATTTTCCTTTTACGTGGAAAATGTCTTTGCGAATTGGGGTGCGGGTTAATAAGAAAATTTTCGCCACAGAAAATTCCCCAAGAAGGATGTCCACAGAAAGTTGCCGACCACGGCCCCTACCAACACAAGCACGCTCAGACTCAGTCTCGCAGACAGAGCAAATGATCCATGCTGCGGACAACGGAAGACACACTGCTCCGCAGACACAGGCAGACCGACCATGCTGCAGACACGGACAAACATGCCGTCCTGAAAACTCGGGCAGACACACTGTTCCGCAGACACAGGCAGACGCGCCATGGGGCAGACACGGGCAGACATGCCGTCCTGCAGACTCGGGCAGACAAGACACACTGTTCCGCAGACACAGGCAGACGCGCCATGCGGCAGACACGGGCAGACACGGGCAGACAGTCGGTGGCGCGGAGGCGGGTGACGGCGGCGGGCAGGACAGCGCCCCGAAGGCTGCCGCCGCCGCCGGTGATGAATCCCCGGCGCCCGGCTCGTCCGTCAGGGTCGATTTTCCGCTGTCGGCCGGGCGGCAATCACTCACAGCCCACCTCTAGCGGCGCGCCTGGCCCACCACTAATTCGGCCGGTAATCACTGCCCGCGGGCATACGGCTGATGACGGATGGCCGTCATCGCTCATCCGTGTTTGCGAGCGCGACCCGCCGTCCCTGCGCGTGTCGACGCCGGCAGGGGCGCCGCCAGGCCGCTGGCCGGGGAGGCGGCAGGGGCGGAACCAGCAACGTGCCATCGGTAGGGCTTTGGGCGGCGGCGTCTCGAACAATGTCTTGTATAATTCAGTACGTGGAATAGACGGTCAGTGATACAAGTGGCAAGGAATAAGGTGTCACGATATCTGAGGGCTGAGGCGTTCTCGAACAATGTCGGACGATCTTCGATGACTTCTCGACAGCAAACTCATGAGCGGGTCCGGTTTCCACCGTGGTTGGCGACGTCTGTGAACATTAAGGTGGCTTTGTATGACGTACGACGAGCAAAGTGATAACAGGTGTCAGCTGTGGTCCCAGAGGTGATGCCCAGAACTGGGCCAATGGAGCCAGCCGCTTTTGGCGACCGATACCCATGGGTTTGATTAAGCGTTAGGAGGCATTGCCAACGCAAATTTAACTGGTGCTGATCAAGGGCCTTCTTAAAGTGTTAAGTGATGAGGAGATGCCCCCACAATTGACCAAATCTCCTCTCCTCATCCACTGACCAGATACCCACCCTCTCCCCACAGCTGTCCTAGACCCGCTCTAGCCCTGTTCCAGTCGTGTGCTCAGGGCGTCACTTTGTGTACTTTCTGGGTGGGGGGGGGGGGGGGGGCCTGAGCACCCCATGCTGACTTGATCCCCCAATGCTTCTCTCAGCCTCCCCAATACATAGGAGTGAAGAGGATGTGCTCGGGCCAAATAATTGCACACAATTATCTGCGTATTGGTTGCGATCTAGCAGGTACCTGTGCACCTTACTATTGGTATCATGATAATTCTGCACCAAATGGTACCCTGCAGATACCTAGTCTTTTCTCATGCTAACTCTTTCAAACGTTGAGCCAGTGTGCAAAATGTGTGACATTTTTTCATATGATGACGCCTGGATTGGGATAAAGAACATTCGACAGTAACATGTAGCAGCCTTTAAAAGGACGAGGGGGCCCAAAAGTTAGCACACATTTTTCCAAACAGTGACAGTACACGATTGTGGTTGTGTCTAGGCGGATCCTGGGAGGGGGGGGGGGGAAGGGCCCGGGGCCATGGCCCCCCAAAACCTCTGAGAGTGTGTTTTGGCCCTCCAAAACATTCCCAGAACTTCATGAAAGTTTCGTCTACTTACTGTCTGTTTTAACTTTGGCTGTTTTGACTGTTTTGTTTAACTTCTATTTAAGATTCAAAAGCATTTCGTTGCTTGAATGGTGTCCCTACTAGGTACTCGCGAGAGGTGCCATGCACTGGACCTCAGATCCCACACCAGCCAGCTGGCAAAAAAAGGTTGGCCCCCCAAAAAAGCTCCAGGCTAGATCCGCCCCTGATTCCCGTGCAGTGCTTATCAAAAACCGCCGCTGCTCCGAAACTAGAGACGCTGGGAGCACGAGTTTGGCGTCAAAACACGTGCAATGGATGCCCTGTAGGCTATTGAAAATGTAGTCGAGATTTCATGACATTATAGGCAGGTATCCTCAAAGCCCATGGGAGGAGGTCTCATCTCCTCCCCCTCCCCCCCCCCTCTACGAGGGCGAGTGTCAAGATCCGGCATCAGTCCTTAAAAACGCCAGAGAATGGGTGAATGATTGATCGGCACACAACTGCTGCACGCGGAACGACCGACGCCACAGTCGGTACAGCTGTCTGCTTTGTCCTCCGTTGTTATCCGTTGCTGGCACTTTGTTCTCCGCTGAGTCATTGAGGTCTGGTCCCGATTTCGACCCGCGTTCTTCAGCTTGTTCGCGATTTGAGAGCTTTGACTCTTAAACGTGCATCGAATGAGAGATGCGGTCGTGGTGGCATTGAAATACTGGGAAGATGCACACCTGATCAAACAATTTGCATGCAAAATACAGTACAACTGCTTTAGAATTGCTCTTATTCTTGCTGAAAACTGTCTGAGCGTTGCCCAGTTTGCTGCAGAGATGTTGAAACATCATTTAGATCCCAGATTATCACAGTTTAAGTGAGACTTAGTCGGCGTACAGTCTTGCCCTTTACTTCAGCTGGTTATACTTCGATGAATCACCCAACAAAAAACAAGCGCCCTTTTTGGTCACGTGTACGTGTCAATGGCCTTCTGCTGCCACTCCTGGAGCAAATGGGAGCTCGAATGCGCAAACGGCTAAACACGGACAGAAAAACGTTGAAAGCCCTCAGATCTGCCATGCTCGTCTGGATGTACATGAAAGACAAGCTGTACCAGCAGAGCGAGCGATTACACTGGACCGTTGTTCCCAACAGGTCGGCCAACCGAAGTACTGACCACAGCTGGAAATCTGCGCCATCGACTTTCTCATAATCCCCGGCAGAGCCCTAAGTCGAGCGATTGACCGATCTGTCAATTTGTGTGGTAGCTCACGGACAAATTTGACGACAGTTCGAGAGGAGCGATTGTTTCCAGTTCGACAGCAGGGGGGGGGGGGGGGGGGGGCATGCCTCGGCAGCCTCATCTGATGTCGGACGCCATCCGGTCCGAGAGACAGCACTGATGAACTGGTCAGCAGACACTCCAGCAGCAGCGTACGTGGGCCGCGTCTCTGACAGCTCACCCAACCACGCCGCCACCGTCTGCCGGGCTTCCCTCCATCCACCGGACCGGCAGCGGTCACTGCGCCCTCGGCCCCTGCAACTGGGGACCCGTGACCCCAGATGGGAGCGGAGGACGCCGAAGTGTGGCAATGTTCTGTGACCCTCCCCTCCTGTTCGGTCAGACCTAGTGGTCAGGGTAGATCGGCGGCTGGGCAGACCACTGCCTGCCCTGCTGGGCGGGCGACCGGACACTGACTGCCCTGCTGAGTGGCTGGACGGGTGACCGGCCGCTGTCTGGCCTACTGGGCGGGTGACCAGCCACTGCCTGACCTACTGAGCGGGCGACCGGACACTGACTGTCCTGCTGGGCGGGTGGGCGGGTGACCGGCCGCTGTCTGGCCTACTCGGAGGGTGGCCGGCCGCTGTCTGCTCTGCTGGGCGGGTGACCAGTCGCTGTCTGCCTTGCTGGACAGGTGACCGGTCGCTGCTGCGGCGGCGACAGCTCCGACGGACGGTCAGCCGCCGCCGAGGCCGGCGACCCGGCCACAACCGATGGCCTGTCGTCGGCGCACAGATTACATGACATCGCACAGGTACCGCAGAGATGACCTGACACCGCACAGACGACGCAGAGATGACCTGACATCGCACAGATGCCGCAGAGATGACCTGACACCACACAGATGCCGCGGAGGTGACCTGACACCACACAGATGCCGCCGCCAGCTGATGGCAGCCGCCGTCCACTGCTGTCGGCAGCTGTCGACGGCTGACAGCCGTCGACGGCTGCAGCCAACTGCTGTCATGCTGTCGGCTGCTGCTATCTGCTGCTGTCTGCTGCTGTCTGCTGTCGGCTACTGTCGGCTGCTGCCGTCGGCTACCGACCGCTGTCGGCTGCGGTTGGTAGAGGGTCGCTGCCCGACCAGCGGGGCCAGCCTCAGCGGGCTGGTGCAGCCGCTGTGGCTGGCGACGAGCGGCCAAGCGCAGCCATTCAGTGGCTGACTCACGGTCGGGAAAACAGCTGGCTCATCCTGGGCCTGTAGTGAAGACGTGTGTCAACTTTCCTGTCCGACTTCCCTGGCAGTAGGTGCTGATGCGATGAGCTGCGAGGGCGCTGACATACGGAAAGGGTTTGACAGAAAGACTGGGCAACGCAGTGTGGCACTTTTGGCGCAGCTCATAGCTACCGCAGAGCGTCAGGGTCTTGAACATTTTTGATGGGTTTGTCCCCTTGCTATAACGGGTCGAGGCAAAGCAAGTTGGTGCCGAATACTATTCATCGTTTTAGATGTTAATGATTGAACTTTTAGATGTTTAAATGCATCGTTTCTGCACTTAGATTAGTTAAGTTTTCGACGCCACTGGATGACATAACAATGGCGTCATCCAACAGGAAAAGACAATGACAGTGGACTTTGGTACTGGAGACAATGATAGCAGACCTGATTACCGCAGATCTGAGCACCAAACCCCTGCATGATGGTATGTTTCAAACCACACAAGTAAGGAGGAGCTGAAGTGATCAAATCATTAGCATTACCATACGCTCACAGCTGGTCGCTGACGCACACTTCCAAACGACAGGATGTGTTACAAAACTTTGTGACGCCACAAGGCTATCCACAGCTTCAGGCACAAACTCTTCGTGCCATCCGCTTCTGAGAAAGGACACGAGCATCGGGAAGCAACGTTAAAGATGGCGCATTGAAAAATGGACGCCAAATGACGATCATCATGAAGGTGAGTGTTATAATATCGCTGCGTGCGTGCCAAAACTGCAATATCCTATTTAAGACATCCCAACCGTTGATGAGATTTGACCCAGTTGGTAACAGCGCTGTTACGGCCTGCCCACCATCACACTCAGAGATAGCGCGGTGCGGAACCTCGCCGATCTGAAGCGGCCCCTGGAGGCACCATGGCCCAGACGCCATGGCCACGTAGGACTGGGTGTCGCAACCACGCATAACCGTTGGTCATGACCACATGGGACCGGACGCCACGGTCACGGGTGCGTACATGGCGCAATAACCTCACACGGTCGTCAGCCGCATGGGCAGACGCCTCCAGGCGCCTTCAGAGATGGCGCCTCGGAACCAAGCGCCTCCACGGGCCGGGGGCCGGCCTGGCGCGGTCGGTCGCTCAGCCGGCTGCATTGGTGCGGTCAGGAGGTCTCTGGTGACCCGGGCAACACCGGACGGTACCGCCGGAGGTCAGCGACACTGCAACGGAGACCGGCCGGGCACGGCCACGCCGCAGCTGGCTCTGACAATGACGGAACACTGCCAGATGCAGTGCAAACTCGGGGCGCATCATGCATGGCGCATGCAACGAAATAAGGTCCAGTGAGCGAAAATTATAGCAACATGCATACTGCAAGATTGGCGTCGTTCCTGGCAAAATAGAAATGTGGTCAAAAGCGGCAAAATAAATCGCCTCCCTTTATAAAACCGTGCATCGCACGCATCAAACCATGTGGAGTGTTTCTGCGTTTTTTAGATACCTTCAACCGTTTCCATCACATTTGAATGTATCAAAACAATTTATGACATGGGTGGCCTTCATGCAATGTATTGCATCGATGAATAGACGATAAAAAATGATAAACCACGCTGTACCAATTGATGCTTGCAATACCACTTTTTTGCACCTCGAGGGCAATGCCGGTGTGGACTTCCTTCCTGCAGCCCTTGCACCACCAAGCACAGGCAGGTGTCACTGAGAAGAGTCGGAGCCGTGCTGGATGTGACCAGACCGACACAGCTACGCCTGGTCAACCAGAATCACTCGCAGGTGTCACTGAGAAGAGTCGGAGCTGTGCTGGATGTCGCCAGACCAACACAGTTATGCCTGGTCAACCAGCATCACTCGACTGTCTCTCAAGGACTCGGTCAACCCGCTTCCTAGTAGCGGACCCCCGGGTAATCTTCGGAGAACGGGCCAGATACGTTTGAAGTCGGTTCAATGTCTGAAGTTAAATGCACCATGTGGACATACGCCGGGACGTAGCGGCTTGTGGCTGCATTTAAGAAAGGCTCTCGTCATGCATTCCGAGAACTTAAACCGGCTTTGTGTAGGCTTAACGCCTTGCTCGCCATGCAGACAAGCTGATATAACACATAGTTTTTAAAAACGTTATGAAGTGGTGATTATGCCGTTGCGCCGGCTACTCATGATGGGTAAAGAATATAAAGTATTTGGCGTGCAATGCCTGTCAATATTTAGCATGCGCACGCCACTTATGACAAAAATATTTCACACGCATGGTACGGGGACCTGACTCACCACAACACATGGTGCGGTGTAAGTTAATCAGACCATCAGGACCTGCCAGACCGGGTACGGTAGCTCATCAGACCATCAGGACCTGCCAGACCGAGTACGGCAGTCCATCAGACCATTATGACCTGTCAGACCGAGTACGGTAGCTCATCAGACCATCAGGACCTGCCAGACCGAATACGGTAGCTCATTAGACCGTCAGGACCTGTCAGACCGAGTACGGTAGCTCATCAGATCATTAGGACTTATCAGACCAAGTACGATAGCTCATCAGACCATGATGACCAGACAGACCGAGTACGGTAGCTCATCAGACCATCAGGACCTACCAGAACGAGTACGGTAGCTCATCAGACCATCAGGACCTGTCAGACCGAGAACGGTAGCTCATCAGACCATGATGACCTGACAGACCGAGTACGGCAGAGTAAGCTGCTTTTCGAGCGACATACTGACCTCGCTCTGATAGTCTGGGAAAATCCATAAATTCCTTACATCTTCTTTACCACGCGCATACCTCTTCAGCAGGAAATTTCTTCAGTTTTTTTGTTTTTCTCGACGTTCATGTCACTGAGCCCCTGAGGAATATTAAGAAAATGCTTACAGGTTTCAGTTTTGCTCGTTGTCGCGAGCGAACAACGATGATCAAAAAGCTAGAATTCACCAAACCAGGTGCGCGAAAAGCAAAAAAACTGGAATATCTGCAAACCTTAACGATAAACTAAACAAAAGACAGAAGGAATGCAAGGCTGTGCAGCACGAATGACGCAAACTAACCTAGAATAGGCAGCAAATAGGTTTTCTCGGCTATGGCCCACTTTCTCTGAAGTTGGGAGAAGGGGCTGGAACCTAAGTAAGGGGGAGGGAGGCTGAAGCCCGCAATCGAATAGGAAACTAAACCGCTGCACGGTGCTATTCCAATGGCTACCCAAACCACGCCGCTGTACGGTGCTATTCCAATGGTTGCTCAAACTACATCGCTCTACAGTGCTATGCCAGTGGCTGCTCGAGTCATGTTGAGCTGCGCCTCGAGGACTCGGTAACCCACATCAAATACAGGTCTAGCAAGTCGGCTTAGTTGCCTGTGGTTCAAGCAGCCATCAGCTTGAAGACGTGCATGGAGTGTTACGATGTGGAAGCCTTGACATATTATCCTTTCTTTGATAAGTTACTTTCCAGCCTATACTTGGCTCAGGTCATCGAGGCCTTTCGGCTTAGCTGTCTCTGCGATTCAAACAGTCTGAAACATGGGACAATGCATGGGCTGCTTCAGTGCACGATCTCGATCGACTCGCTTCCTCGTTGTTGTCAGAGTCTGCAGCGATTCAGGACACCTAATCTTCTAAGCACCTGAGTTCTGTGAATCCCCTTTTTTTCGTTTGACCTTTTCCTTTTGTGATAAAGAGCACAACATAAAATGCTAAGTATGTTTATGATGAATTGCCATGATTGCTTGCCATCTTACCTCCAGTAAGCAGAACCTCCTGGCATATTTTCAGTGCCTCTTGCCTCAGCCAGTACCTCCTGATGCATTGAGAGCCGCATAACGTGAGATTCAGAACTCAATATTGGTCCGTAATCTGGGTGGTTTTAGGACATATCTGGTAATACCACCACATACGTGTTACATTACCTTCCATTTTATGCCACACTCACGCCTCACTGAAATGCATTGCACTTCTGAAGTAGTTTCTTGGCCAAAGGCGATATCGCGTCCAGACAAAGGGAGTAGTACCCTGCCCCTTGCTCGGAGCGCGCCGTAGCAGCTCCTCCGTCGACATGGCGGGGCGGCGGGGGGAGGGGGGGGGGGGGGGGGTATGGCGGCCCCTCCCCAGTCGGCTCGTCAGCCGGCTCGCCGGGCCCATCGGTCAGGGCGGCGGCGGCCGGCACCCCTGCACCGGCGCTGCTCTGTCATCATGCGTCTGCCGGCATCGCTGGCGCTGGCGGCGACCGCCGCCGCTGCCGCCGGCCCATTGTCTCGGGGCTCCGTCGGCCCGGTGGCACCGCACGATGGGGGCGGGGCGGCGGCGGTGTGACGTCATGAGCCGGCGGTCCCCCTCAGGGGCTGTCCGGGAGGAGGCTGAAGGGGAGGAGGAGACTGGGGGGACACAGGGAGCCGTGCTCAGACGTTGGGAGGTTTACATAGACATCACGGGCCACGGTCAGACGCTAGAGGACGCCGTCAACACCAAGAGACACAAGCAGACGATCAAAGAAATAGACACTACGGGGCTCAGTCAGACACTAGAAGACGCACGCTGACACCGATACAAGCCAGCGTACGAACGTTTAGGCACAGTCGGACATTAACAAAACGGCCAAACTGTGGCACACAAATGACACATTGGCGCTTTTTGAGACAACAAACTGCTTGTCACTGTATTCGAAAGACATAGACATTCTATCAACAAGTCGCATATTCCATGTCAAATGCAGCTTTCCGCTCATGTGCTTCCACAATCATGTGGTAGCACCAGTAAACTCAGTGAGACACAGTCTAGTTCAGAAAAAGGGGTCGCCAGAAGAACGGGTTATGCCCCCCCCCCCCCCCTCCTGCAATCGTCCATGGGAAGACACGGTGCCAGCCCCCATCACCACCTCATCGGCGCAGCACACGACCCTGGAGCCTGTCGGGCGTATTACCAGCGTCCGCCGTCCATACCAAACACGCTGCAGTCTTCAACTGCGTCTGCCTCACCACTTCAGTTAAACCGCTTCAGTTGCGTCATAATCTTATTCGTTCGCTGCGGAATTGATTCTGCTCGCAAACATCAGGCAAGGACCACCATGACCAAATTAGCTCATTTGCTGAGATCCATTAATGGATAATAAGCTTGGGCGCGATCAGCGCTATGACCTCCCATGCATAATTTGACAACGTCGTCACGTAGTTTCATCCGAGTTTATTGCACCTATTTGACATTCGGCTGGACAAGTCTTCTTGGAAACTATTAACGGTTCATTGATATTAACGAAATGCAGGCATCTGCATGACATTTGAATCTGAAATATAGCATTAGAGCCCGAGTTGATGAACTACGACGATTCGATATTGTCGACTTAGTCAACTTCGTTTCAACCAAGCATTGATTACGGGTTCCACCATTTGTTATGATGGACATCGCCATATTACGCATCGGCTCAGATGCAGCCTTCGTTGGTTTAGTAGTTAATGCAGGTGATTTGTCGCCAGCTGCCAGCTGCTGTGAACAGTGATAATTTTCAAGGAATAACTTCGACCATAATGCGTCCTGCACACCATAAGCAGCATTCAACAGCTCAACCACCCACTGCCACCACATGCCAGAACTCTGTGTTGCAGGTCCTCCCCCCGGCACGACATTTCTGTACTGCTGTGACAAGCCGCCAATTTCCGCCAGCCCGTCACCGTGTCCGATAGCGTGACGGGGGGGGGGGGGGGGGTGAGGGGGCTGTCGGCACCCTCTGATCATCACTACCCGGGCGCCGACGGAGACCTACAAACAAATCGTCGCACCGATGACATCATGTTTATCGCCTCGATAGCGGGCCGGCTGTGTTGACTCCGATGGTACGGTCGTGCCCTCTGCGAGTGTCAGCCGCGTCTCCTCAGAGCGGCCACGGAGCTCAGCTGACAGACCTCTGCGAGTGTCGGCAGCGTCTCCTCAGAGCGGCCATGGAGCTCAGCTGATAGACCTCTGCGAGTGTCAGTCGCGTCTCCTCAGAGCGACCACGGAGCTCAGCTGACAGACCTCTGCGAGTGTCGGCAGCGTCTCCTCAGAGCGGCCACGGAGCTCAGCTGATAGACCTCTGCGAGTGTCGGCAGCGTCTCCTCAGAGCGGCCACGGAGCTCAGCTGACCCGGCGAGTGGCAGCCGCGTCTCCTCAGAGCGACCACGGAACTCAGCTGACAGACCTCTTCGAGTGGCAGCCGCGTCTCCTCGGAGCGACGACGGAACTCAGCTGACAGACCTCTTCGAGTGGCAGCCGCGTCTCCTCAGAGCGACCACGGAACTCAGCTGACAGACCTCTTCGAGTGGCAGCCGCGTCTCCTCGGAGCGACGACGGAACTCAGCTGACAGACCTCTTCGAGTGGCAGCCGCGTCTCCTCAGAGCGACCACGGAACTCAGCTGACAGACCTCTTCGAGTGGCAGCCGCGTCTCCTCAGAACGACCACGGAGCTCAGCTGACAGACCCCCGCGAGTGGCAGCCGCGTCTCCTCCAAGCAGCTACTGAGCTCAGCTGGAAGAAACCGAATGTGAGGAAGCGCAAGACAAGGAACGAATTTGTATAAGAAAGGAGGCCCTTTGGCTCCTGTTTTTTTTCGGCCTTGGGGTTGGGGGTTTTCATGCCAACAGCAACCAAGCTTTTATGTATCTGTTCATGGGCGCAGCTTGAAATATCGTGTTTGCCAAGATGAAATCAATGCTGGTTTCATAGCGTCACTTACCTAGTCCCTCCTGGTGCATCGGTGGATTAGTGCCGGCATAAGGGCCTAAACTCATGGCTTGCGGAATGGTTGGGTCGGGTCATAATTTACGCTCACTTTATGGCTTGCGGAACGGAAAGAAAACGCCGCTCCAATCAACAGCTAGTAATCACAAAATTGCAGAACAACAGGGACCCAATGTTGATTTTTATAGCGGAGTATCATGTGTCATGTCCATCACTGCAGTTTAACAATGCATCATGGGTGCATTTCACAAGATATGGCATGGAAAGGCAATGTGCGACAAAGCACACACTGTTCGCCTGCTGGGCGTTGATCTTCGTGCTGAATAATAAGCATGTACAAATATTTCACGCGGAGCACAACTATTCAGGTATACCATAACAATCAAGAAAGCAGCAGCTCTGTACCAGCCGTATAGTCAGCGGATCGAAATAATCACATTAGCGCTTCTTAAGTAAAAGAACTGCAATGAAACCGAGATATATTTTGTGGCGTGGCTTTCACTTTAAATCGTCTTTACATGTGTCTCTCGAATTAGCGTGGTGGCATAAGCCGGCGTGAATGTTGCTTAATTAACGTAATAAAATGCAGCAGGTCAGATGTTTATCAAAACAAGAATAGACAGATCAAAGTACACGTGAATGATTCAACAGGATATTTGCCACACGAATGGCGAAGCAAGCTATTATAACATGACCTGATGTTTTGGTTGACGGAGTTGGTAACTTCAGGTTTCACCCAATTTCTTCTGGACTATTTTACATTCAGCTTCTGTACAGAGTTCACATGAACGTTTAAAAAGAGAGTATCGATCAGCCAGCGTTAAAGAAAACAGCAACCATCCGCGTTTGGTAAATACTGTGAAGGAAAATAGATATTATCCACTGACTCTGACTTCAGAGTGTATGACATCATCAGCTTTGTAATCGCCTGGGGTAGCGATACAGTGGTGTACCACAGCCCAGCGCCTGCGATCTCATCACCAGCGGGCGAAGTGCAGCAGCAGCCACAGTGCATGCCTTCCCAGCGCGCGGGGGGGGGGGGATGGTCATTTCCTGCCATTTCTGTCCAGTCAATGCCCATAGGGCCATTGCTATTTTTCAGCACTTATTTTTCGGGTCAACCCCTCCCCCCGGCTCCCCAGTTCCCGTGCTCCTGTACAGTGGCTACGGAGTAAAAGTGTGACAAAACAATTTTGCTCACAGCTGGTTGCTAAGTGAGCTAAATCAATACAGACATAATGCCATCTAAATGTGACCCAGGCGTGCAGTGCACCCCACAGATAAAACTTCGGACTCGTACGCTGAATTTTTTCATCTCAATGACAGTCTTAGCGCGCCCCACTCTGTCGAAGGTACCCAGTAGACCGTTCAGTGCATTACTATATCATTTTGATGACATGGGTTTCAAGCATTTTTTCTTCTGACTAGCAAACTGTAAGTCCACCGTCCTTTATGACTATGCTTCGACATCGTTCTCCAAGTTCTGTACGGCGTAAATGTGGTAAGTTGCAAAACACGCCGCGTTGTTGGCTCTGTGTGCCGGTTGGTCAGATCGTTTTGTTGAGTGGTTTGGAGGATGCCAAACTATTATATAATGCACACAATGCACTTAACTTCTAGTGTCCATTCCAGGCAAAGTTCATATCAGATCAACCACCGAAGGTAACGTCAAGTTAGCTTACAAGGGATGGCTTTAAGCCCATGAACTAGCAACGGATCATTCCATGACTTTTCACTGCAGTGTGGTTTTTAGATGGTGGCATGCTTGCTTTGCCTTCTGTCAGCTTTACTCTAAAGGCCGATGAAAAGCCACCATGAACCGGCAAAGCGTAATTTCGCTTTCATGCAGCCGACGAGACGTGTCAGTAAAAGAGGATAGGTTGAGAGGTATGCATCTGTAGGATACGTCGTGGCGTGCCATTCTTAAAAAAATCTGTTGTAGCAAATCGGGTACAGAAGTGGTGGAAGGGTCCGAACATAAGCTGCGAGAGAATCCGCAATCGGAGAAGCAAGTAAGGGTTAAGACAAATTAGGAACAGACTTGCTCTCTCTCTCTCTCTCTCTCTCTCTCTCTCTCTCTCTCTCTCTCTCTCTCTCTCTCTCTCTCTCTCTCTCTCTCTCCTCTCTCTCTCTCTCTATCTCTCTCTCTCTCTCTCTCTCCCTCTCCCCTCTCTTCTTGCCTTCATCCATGACCTTCAGCAGCAGTGCCGAGCAGAGCGCCGCCGGTCTGCAGCTTCCGCGGCTGCCACTGGCTTCCGCCCGCGTCCGCCCGGGGCGCCCGAGGCGTGTTTACACGGGCGTCACTCGGCACACCACGACCAGCGCTGGCATATTTATTGGCCGAGTCTGGCAGCCTTCAAGCGCGATTAGTGCGCGCCGCGTCCGTCACCGCTGCGTCACTGCTCACCGCGCCGCGCCGGATTGAGCGCTGTTTGACTTCGCGACGGGCGCCGTCAGCTGGCGGCATGTTGCAGCCGAGATCAAAGACCGGCGGCCCGCCTGGCGTCGATTGAGCAGCGCGCGGGGGGGGGGAAGGGGAGGGGGAGGGGGTCTGGGCTCGTCAGCATTCCTCTGGTCACGGACGGAGCCGATGTCGGGCTGGGAGTGGGGTGAGACGTCATCAAACCATCTGCCCATATCCTCACCAGTCATCGCTTAAAGGGTGTGTTCCGTGTTTGGATGGGGTTTCGAACTGAAATAGCCATCTTGAAGATCATTCCGTGCAGTTTAAAGCCCTGTCCTTCTTAAGTAATAAACCCCTCTAGGTTCTGAGCCGCACGCCCTCAAATATGGGAGGGTTATTTTGGAGAGAATATTTCAAGGCCACCTTGCCAGTCATGACATCCTTATGTCATTCAAATCCTGCCATTCTGTAAGCCGTGCGGTGAGCGAGAGCAAGAAACATATGGTGGTCGAGCCGTTCATATCTGGCATTTGTGACCACGAGTTCCAGATAAAACGGCCGTCAATTGGGACTCATTCAATGTTGCGTAAGGTACGATGACGTGATCAAGCAATGACATCAAGGAGCAAATTAACTAAGCAAAAAGCGTGTTGTCTAGACCAGTTTTTCACTCCAAAGTATAGCAATAACATATAAGTCGTCTTTTTCATCATATTCATCATAGCGGATGCTTCCTTCAATATGTTCAAAGTGAAACATACTCTTTAAAGATAGTGTTCGACATTTGCATGGGAGTTTTGAACTGAGATCCTCACCAATAAACTCCAGAAAGTCATTTTTTAAGATCATTCAGCGCAGTTCCAGCTCTGCCCTTTTGAACACTTAATCCCTCTGGTTCCTGAAATGACGCCTGCGAACTTGTGCACACCATTTCATGCAGACTTTTCGAGGTCATCCGGGCGTACATGGCTCCATAGGAAAGCCATACGAATTCTTCCACCTGATTGGCCACGCGGCACACAGGTTTCCAAAATATTTTCACCGAGCAATGCGTGTCCGGTATATGTCATCCTGATTTCTGGCATCAACACATTTCAATTGACCCCAGGCGAAAGTGACGCGTTCCATGCAAACGAACACGAATCACGTTTTGTGCTACATAAGACAGGAATTTGAACAGTGGAACGATTAATGACAGAAAAAGGACTGACAACCGAATAGCTTAGAGAGGGAGTTCCACATTTGTAGGAGTTTTGAAATGAAATAGCCATCCTGCAATCATTCGCTGCAGCTCATATCCCTGCCCTTTTTAAAACTCAAACCCTTCGAGTCTATGGGCTGTATCTGTTTCTGTCTCTGGGCCCGCAAAAAGGTACAGAATATTTCGGAGAGACTATTTCAAGGTCACCCAGGCATCCATGGGCCATAATGACTTTTTACAATTCATTTCATTACATTGGCCTACGGCGATCAAGGCCAAGAAAGCATGATTGTCGGCTCGTTCATATTTGGCGTTCGTAAGCACGATTTCCAGATAAAGTGGCTGTCAATTGGCTCCCAAGCAATGATGTACCAGGAACGATGAAGTAAAGTAGAGCATATTTAATGGTTAGTGAAATTGCATTATTAAGAAAAAATTTCGGTCTTAAAAACACACGGATACTCAGAAGCGGGCTTTTCTTATCATGTCTGCTGCTTGCCTGAACATTTTTAATTCCCGTTAGGCGTAGCACCAGGACACAGCGTGCAAATGTAAGCAAACAACAGAAAATCAAGGATTAATATGCAAGAACACAACGAGAAATGGCCAAAACACATTTTGGAAAGCATCAATAGCACCGTTATGTTGAAATGCTACTATATTGAAAAATAACAGCACATCTAACGATACTTGGTTTATGGAAACACCGCAACGATTGCCACGACACCTTCGGAGACGTTGCACTACAAGTGAGTCAGCCCGTCCACTAGGGTGGCAAGTTTGCACGGCCAGTTTAGGAGCTCTCTGACGTCATACAAACATTCCATGACGTCAAACGGTCAAAATGTCAAAACGGCATGTAGCCAAACGGTCACGTAATTGCGGGCATATTTACCAAATAGTGAGATTTTGTTCTCTGGAGCACTCTCTTGCACTTCAGAGCGTACCAATAACAAGTGAACTAATTTCATCATGTTAAATGCTCGCCTCAATACCGTCAAATGGTGTGGCATTCCCTTAAACATTGTAAGATTAAATACCTGCAGCTTGAAACAAATGCTATTATTACACCGCTATCATGCTGAAAAGAAATGCCTATCGTGTTCTGTGTTTTCGTGAGATGCAGCACGCTTACTGCTAAACATTTGGGAGGAGAAATCACCGCCATTTCAGTTTCACCAACCGGTCCCACGTCCCACCAACCGGTCCCATGTCCCACCAGCCGGTCCCACGTCGCACCGGCCGGTCCCACGTCCCACCAACCGGTCCCACGTCAATCCGGACAGGGCGGGCCGTCGGCGCCAGACGAAGCGGCTGTCGACGCGGCCCGCGACTCGTGGCAGGCCGCGTCGACATCCGACCCACCGCTCCAGCGTGCCGTCCGTCACCCCGGCGCGGCGCCCCCCTCAGCCTCACCTACACAGCCGGCCCGGACAGGCACGCGACAAAGGCGGCGCGACGTGAGCGATCGCGGCGCGTCGACGCCGTCTCGCCGGCCGCCGGCGCCATCCGTCTTCGGCCGGCAGACGGCGCGCGCGCCTCCGGCTCCGCTCGCCGATCGCCCCAGGCGCTCCTGATGGCCGGTGGCGTTTTTGTGGGCGTTCTTTGTCTGAAGTGACCCGAGGCAAGCACGAGCTGATTTCCTGTTGGAATGGGCTGGACAATGTCGTTTGGGCCTGAGCGTCGTTTAAGTTTTTGTCGGTGAATTGAATTGAACCCAAGAGAAGCTACAGTTTTACCCTGAATACAAGAGAGATTCTCAGCAATCAGTATTAAGAGGAACAGTGGCAACAGGAATAGCGTCGTGAAGCAATTGCATTCTGACGCCGGGCAAAGTATGATGAGGAAAATGAGAACTGCTCACTGATCATCATTTCTGGTGCTACCAATGTAATCGGAGTATCCACCCCACTTTCACTCCAGTTCCTGACGTCACATTGTTTTATGCAGTCAGATTAGAGAAGCAGCTTTTCACCCCGCCAATGCGTCATTTTCTGATCAGCAAGAATCCGCGGTATTTTGACTGGGTTATGGATCGACTTGGCGGAGTTTTACGGATCACAAATTTTAGCAGACAAGGTAATGTATTTTTGGTTGTTTTTGAGGTTTTTAAATCATCTCAAAACCAAAAAGCTCTGCCAAACACAAAACAGTCATGAAATCAACGTATTTTTATTTGTACGGCAAAAGCGCCGGTCACAGAAAACCCATAGCAGACATGACACACCAGAAAACCAGGCTGCACGACTTGAACAGCTGTAAGCAAGCATCTCACTAAAAAAAATCAAGAACAAAATCCCATATTTGCAAAACTATAGCCTTCTTTCATTCAGCAGCAGTAAAGTGGTTTCTTCGTCTAAATACAGCTGCATAGTGCACTTGGCTGTTATTGTGGGGATGTGGTGCATTCAACCTCTCTTCGGATCCACACCAAAAACCATGTCTCACCAATCACAATCAATATTCATGATTAATGAAATGCATGGAAAACTGTGAACCTCTCATTGCCCCACCTCCACTCATTTGTGAATACATCCAACAGTTACTACTGGCGCATGAAATGCCTTAGAGTTCTCAAAATTGAAAAAAACTGGTGGCATGGAGTTGGTTTATCAAGTCTGAAGAAGATGCAATGTGCGACCACGACCACAGAGCACTTACACTGTATCATTTTCCCCAATTTTGTATTGTTATTTTCCTTTGCTGTGATTTTCACTATTTTTCAGCACATTTGTCATGGAGACTTTCGTCCTGTATGGGTCACTCATTCTTTCAGCTTTTGTAAATGCATGCAGTAATGTGTGAAAACATCTTTTCAGTATGTGACGTCAATGGGGTATTCGCTTAAGATCGTGAGTTGCACGCTGCAGGCTGTGCGTGCTGTAGAAAGAGTTACTGGGAATTATTTCTGTAACTTTTGGTTGTTTTCACGGAAGTTTTTTTACAAAGGCAACAATATTTCGTGGTTTTTGACGGCACTGCTATATGCCAATGATGTCAATGGAGGGGCACCTATTCGCGGACAAAGTATTATTGTTTTCCCTGCTTTTAAGGCCGCATCGCAGAAGCGGCGCGGCGACTGCTGTGGGCTGCATAATGGATAGTGGTATGAGAGAATTATGGATTAGCTCAAAGGTACCATGCGGTTTTTCTGTGGTGTGGTCCCAAGATGTATTCACTTGAGGACAGGAAACACTATATAGGACGCTAGGTGTGGTTGTTCTATGAGAAATGTGACACTGCGGCAATTATGACGCAGTGTAATGATCATTGAGCTTATACACATTGTCATGAACTGACACTTTCTATGACTTTGAAAGATCCGGTACTTTTTCCAGTCAGTGCAAAGCTATAGTTGAGGGATGCACTTTACAGAAATGGCCTGCGGTCTGTTGAGGTGAAGTAGAAGGTTGGGAACTTTGGAGCATTTTTGTGAAAGAAAAACTTCATTTCCACTCCCATCAGTCTCAATCGTAGTTTAAAACGGCTCTCACAGTGCTGAAGATCTACTTTTGTGCATCATAAATTCCATTGTGCGGGTTCTTTGATTGCTGCCCCCTGAGTAGCATTACTGGTGTTAGTCAAATAGTGTGAGGCATTACATGAGATAAACGCGCTGTTTTGTACACCTTTTGATGTGTTGGTCTAAAATCATGATGAAATGGTAAAATGCACACTGCGATAAATTAGCACTTGCGGGTTAATGACGGATCAGAAGTGTAGCATAGTGGGCCTTCACGGGTTGCATCATTAGCTAGGTGGGGCGGGCTGGGCTACAGGCTGATACTTTAAGAGAAAGTTGCGCCTCTAGTTCAGACGGTTAGGATGTTGTCATGGGATGTTCTTCAGCTTTGCAGAACACCGTAGTCTCCATTGCGCGTCTGGGATGCCAAAGCCACATGGTTCGATTCTCCGCGGTGCCTGCCCACTCAGCCAGGGTGAGAGACAGGCAACAGGCCATATAGCCTCAGCAGCGGAGTGCGTTGTAAGGCCACAGTAACGTCGACGACCACCACCGCGGTCCTCAAGAGTCAAGATCCTGTCCAACGGCGCTAACTTCGGGCCTGCTGACTCAACCTGTAGTATTGGTGATATCATGTTGTGTTTCAGCCTGAATGATATTAGCAGGCTTCCGATTTTAAGCCATGCGTGGGGTTGGCATTCTGCCTGCTCGATTTGTTGAGTGCCATCTCAATTTCTGTCATAGCTGTCAGGACTGGGGCGCGTAAAATAGCACATAATGCTCCGTTTCGCGCAGGCCCTTCAGTCCTCTTTTGAGTTACCATGAGTGCCAACAAATGTCAACAGCATGCTGAAGTTGACTGGTGCCGACCAAATACAGACACAGGCCTACTTCTTCCTAGCCTTTGCACTCATCTCATGCTGGTAGCATGGAGCATCAAACAATGTCGATGCAGCTGCATTTGTGTGTACTCTAAGCAATCCAAATGGCTGGGTACTCTTGGTCACATGTGATCCAACTTGTCGCGTCGGCCCCCTGTTCGTGCCATGCCGCTTCAGTCGGGCCCCACCAGGCGAGAGCAGACCCGTCGACCGCCTCCTGCTCGTGCCACGCTGCTTCAGCCGGGCCCCACCAGGCGAGAGCAGACCCGTCGGCCGCCTCCTGCTCGTGCCACGCTGCTTCAATCGGGCCCCACCAGGCGAGAGCAGACCCGTCGACCGCCTCCTGCTCGTGCCACGCTACTTCAGTCGGGCCCCACCAGGCGAGAGCAGACCAGTCGACCGCCTGCTGCTCGTGCCACGCTACTTCAGTCGGGCCCCACCAGGCGAAAGCAGACCCGTCGACCGCCTGCTGCTCGTGCCACGCTACTTCAGTCGGGCCCCACCAGGCGAAAGCAGACCCGTCGACCGCCTGCTGCTCGTGCCACGCTACTTCAGTCGGGCCCCACCAGGCGAGAGCAGACCAGTCGACCGCCTCCTGCTCGTGCCACGCTACTTCAGCCGGGCCCCACCAGGCGAGAGCAGACCCGTCGACCGCCTGCTGCTCGTGCCACGCTACTTCAGTCGGGCCCCACCAGGCGAGAGCAGACCCGTCGACCGCCTGCTGCTCGTGCCACGCTACTTCAGTCGGGCCCCACCAGGCGAAAGCAGACCCGTCGACCGCCTCCTGCTCGTGCCACGCTACTTCAGCCGGGCCCCACCAGGCGAGAGCAGACCCGTCGACCGCCTCCTGCTCGTGCCACGCTACTTCAGCCGGGCCCCACCAGGCGAGAGCAGACCCGTCGACCGCCTCCTGCTCGTGCCACGCTACTTCAGCCGGGCCCCACCAGGCGAGAGCAGACCCATCGGCCGCACCGCCGCCACCGCGCCGGTGCATCGTCTAATTGCGCCACAACCGTCGCTATAAAACAGCGTGCCGCGCCATAAATGCCGTCTGTGGGCTGTTATTAGAGGTAGATAAATTGCTGGCAGTGGCGCGGTGGAGACGGGTCCGAGCCACCAGCGTGGCCGTCCGTGGGTCGGCTGGTGTCGCGAACCTCTGCCAAAGCCCGGGTCTCACGTGTCAGGCAGCCCTCCCTCCCCAGACGGATTCATGGCATGCGGACCGCCGGTACAGCGCTAGTCTGCGGAAGATGTGGAGCGGTGATTTGTTGAGACGGTGTTGAGTTTCAAAAAACCAGCAGGGTGCATGCAACCAATCGCTGGTAGGTTTGACATTTGCTGGTCTGGTGCAGCGCATCCGCGAAAAGCCTGCGAGCTGCCCTCGCGTATCCAACATCATGCAATATGCCGTTATTTCCAGTTTTGCACTTTGATTCTCTCATTTGCCACCTGTTGTAGTGCTTTTGGTATGCTGTTTATCAATCGCATGTAGGAATCTAGTAAACCCATTATGCATTGTTTTTTAGCCAGTCACCTGGGCACAGACAGTGCGCTTCCGTGAAAAGACTGAACGCCAATAAATTAATGCGTTGTAGCTAGTTGTCATTTATACAACCCACTCCACCAGCAGTTGTATTAACATCTATGCTAGATGCTGTGTCGAGTTCATAATGCCCGGACTTACGTGATATTGTATTCGGTTCTCTGGACGCCTTAGTGAAGCACGCCGGTCGTGTTCTTGGTCCTGGATCGTCAGAACACATCGCAGGACGTGGTATGCGTGAGTTTTGCTTGACCGCTTGACTTTTCTGAATGCGTCGCCGATTACTGATGGTGGGAACGGCTCGCATGCTCACCGAAGCTCCGTACGGACAGAAAGGTCTTGGCCCGCATGTATTTCTAATGTGAGTAATTAATAGGTAGCCCGTAGTAGCAATAAATCAGGCTGTCATCGGCGCAGGAGCAGCCTACATAAAAAACCCAATGTTGGCGAAAGGTGGAAATAGTTTGGTACCATGCTCTGTTATAAACCGTAATATGCGATTTGTCGTCAGTGAATTAGTCCATCGGGTCCAAAATTGTATTCGCAGCAAACACGGGGGGGGGGGGACCTTCAAAGTTGAACGCCTGAAAATTGCGAGTTCACTTATATATTGCAGAGCCCCTTTGTCACAAAATGCGTCAATATGCGGTCTTCGTGTTGGTAGCTGTGTACTCAGACTATCTCCTGTCATGGCTTCACTTGCCCTCACGTTGACTACGAGATGCGAAGAAAAATAAATCAGCTACGTCATGTGATAGGGAGATATAAATCATCGACCTGCGTCCACTCCGGTGCGACTTGGAGAATGTCCGGCACTGCCATGGGACACGTGAGCAATATGAACGGCATGCTAATTTGCGCTGATAGATCTCCATTTTGATGTGCGCGGAAGCACGTATGTTTTATAGCTGCTGAAGTCAAGATTAATTAGAATGCAGTGGGTGAATCAGAGCGAAAACCTATTCTGATTCAGGAAAATTTTGGGTGGAGGAAAAGTAGTGACGCTTGTCATCTGAGAACAAAGGATAGCACAACCAGAAGCAAGAGCGCTTCTGATCCCGCCACAAACCCAATATGAGGTCAACTGAGATCGAGACCGAACCAAGTACAAGCTTTATCTGTCCTTTCACAATCTCCCCTGCCCTCCTCTCTCACCGGCTGATCCGCCCCTGGCCATGGAGGCTCACGCCCCCTCCCCCCCTACCAACGCAGCCGTAGTAATCCGACCTGGACCCGGGTAATAAGGTGATTACGTGCGCGGTGTCACTGAGTCTGAACTGCGGGGGGGGGGGGGGGGCGTGCAGGTGTCTTTCCGCAGCGAGCCGCCGTGAGACCAAGATCTGCCGAAAGGGCGCGCTTAGAACGCCTCTCAGGGGGCCGGGGGGGGGGGGGGGAGACGAGGCGACGCTGGCACTGGCAGCTGACACCTCACATGAAGGCCGAGATAGGCGCTGCCGAAGCTTTAGTTTAATCTCGGAACACGCATTCAACACGCCAGCGAAAAGCATATAAGCATGCCTGCCTGGAATCAACAGGAGCTGCTTCGAAATCGATTCGCATCCCAAAACGTGCACATTTTAACAAAGTTTCCTATACCGAGACACAGCGATGCAGTGTGGGCACGTGCTCCTCATGTCTCTTGGCTCGCACCAGGCACGTAAACCGCATGCCTCTTGGCTCGCGCCAAGCACGTGCCCCTTATATGTGCCTCGTGCCTCATGGATACCTCAGTTGCGCACGCACGATTTTCTGAGTGATGATCACGATCAACAGTGTTTATGGAAATGGTCAAAACTGCAGCAAGGTTTTCTCTGGAGGAGATTAATGTCACACTCACCATCCGATCACTTCGGACAATATCCGAGATCCTCGCAGATCAGGCAGTCGTCTAAAGAAGGATGTGAGTGAGTCATAGATACACCGTCCTTAGATACGTAAGATAAAATGCATTAATTGCTAGTCCACCTGTGTTAGGGCAAATAAAAGCAAGAGTGTTTCACGCAGCCTAGTTCAATGTTGGCAGACATTTGAAATCTCGGAATATGATAAGAAAGAAAATTACAATCAGTATGACACTCGCCACAGCTTTTCATGGGCCATAACGTTGTCAATGCCCTTCCGCACCAGTGGCAAATATCGCCACGATGTAAGGTCAAGGTGAAAATCAAAGTCGTGAAAATAATTACATCAGGAGCGAATAAGACGCACGACAGCGTTTCCATCCGAAGATCATGCTTAAAATATCCGTCGTCATACGATTCCGCGAACAAAGGACGTGCGCCAATTATAAACCATTTAACTTATTTACAGCGGGTTCTGCAGGATGCTACCGACGCTAAAAGGTGGAACTCAACTGTTTGGAAAAATCCCGAAAACATATTTTTCCGTTTCCAAAAGCGGCCAAGGGCCTGTCAAAACGGTACATGGCACTCTTCTCAAGCCTCAAGAGACTTGTGGTGCGCCTGCCTGCTTTGGGCCCCCAAGACATGCGTCCCTGCCACCTTCAGTTCACTCCCCTGTCCACGACAGGAAGGGATCAGGGGAGAGGTCCCCTGTCCCCCTCCCCCCCCCCCCCCTGTTGACGCCTCTGACCGTGAGGACCAGCACAACGGTCCCGGGAACCAGCCCAGCCGGTGCCTGCAGCAATGCCATTTTGCAATGCGCTTACACATTGCCGATTAGCAAAAATGGCGCCGGAACAATTTGTTAACAGCCGATTTTTCGGCAGCGGCTCGCTGGAGAATGTCTCGGCGGGTTTTCCCTGCTCGCCCGTCACTTTCCATCAGGTTAGCTAGAGCCTGCAGTAGATAAAAGTGACTGTGGGTGAATAGAATGGAGCCTGGTCTGTGAACATGCCAAGCTTGTCCGTTTTTTGTCTTGCTCCTGACGTCCGTGGCTTAGATAATCGGCTGGACGAGCTTATTGGGTTTTGTACACGATTCCTTAACTGTCGTCACTTTCCTTAACTGTCAGCGTTGGTTGAATCGGTTCCCTATTTAGTTCAAGTACAGTACACAGGACAGCAAATATAAATGAGCAAGTGAGCTCATGCACGCATGTACCTAGTTGAAATTCTCGTAAGTGTACCAAGTGGGAAGAACTGCCTACGTATTTAAGGATGCTCGAAAAGTTACCAATATTTCTGAACATAGCACCGACCTGTGGGTTTTGTGTGGAGAGAATATGTCCTTGAGCACAGAGAGCAAGCAGGCGAGACACACACGGAAGGAGAGAGAGAGAGAGAGAGAGAGAGAGAGAGAGAGAGAGAGAGAGAGAGAGAGAGAGAGAGAGAGAGAGAGAGAGAGAGAGGGAGAGAAAGAAAGAAAGAAAGAAAGAGAGATAAAAAGAAAGAGAGAGGAGGGATACATATATACATATACATATATGTATATATATATATATATATATATATATATATATATATATATATATATATAAATCCAACAATAAGAGACATCCGTCAATTCGAAAGCCGTTCTTGACATTTCGGAACAAGACGAACCGGGCAGTTTGCAAACTGTCAAAACATGTTAAAAGTGCTAAGACATTCAGACAAGTTAGAACCTAATTGGGTAGTTTTCAAAACTGTCAGAAATGTAGTACTTAGCAACGCCTAATTCCACACATTGCCCGCAACATACCGTATTGCAGGAAACCAGCTTTTAACATGCTTCGTTGAAAGCCAAAGAGCTATGTATGGACTTAAGCAGGCTTACGGTAAAATCGTTTGATGTTTTAATTACCAAGATTATTCACCTAATTTATTTCATATTGGTACCACATCATTCAAACACCACGTTTCGGTTCAGTTCTCAACCATAATCAAACAGACATGATTTACACGTTCGAAGGCACACTTCATATATATTCGATGATTGGACTGAAAATAAATTTGGTAGGCCTCAGCTAAACACGTTCTCTCAAACAGGCTTCAATACCTATGTAGACTGAAAGAAGAGTTTGCCCCAAAATTCGGCTAGCCCTCACTATTAAATATCCAAAAAGTCCTAGCATAATGGAAGTATGAAAATTTTTCTTGAATGCCGGGGCATGTTGGCGAATGAAAAGGGGATCTAATATCACTAGTCATGCTTTGTTGTGTTGTTTTTGATGATGGCTGTGTTTTCAGTGAGATGCTTGCGTTTCAATATTGCTTGATGACACAGTGTCATATGTTATTTTCGAACTTCGCCTCTAAGATGTACAGCAAATCGCATGGAAACATGGTTGACGCAAGTGGTTGTGGCGCCAATGCATCAGCACGGCAAATCACCATCAACTCACTATCTATTGCAAGAACAGAAAAACGGGCAACATTGTGACAAAAAAAAGCACCTTATGCCAAAAACATCATCTTTCAAAATGCACCAATGGGGATTAGCAGCTTTCCTGCTCGCACTAAGGTTCTAGGTTTCGTAGGATAAACTAAATCGTCGCCATCTCCCTTTCTTTTCCCAGGCGACTCGCTGCGCATCTTCGAGACGATGTTCCATAACAGCACATGACACCGTTCCACCCAACAGCAATGACACGGAGCCATTTACCGAAAACACAACCATCATCAAAACACAACACAACAAAACAAGACTGATGATTTTAGAAGCCCTAACCATCAACGAATATAACCCAGCACCCAAAAAACAACTTCATACTTGCATTACACTAAGGTTTTGGATACAGCCAGTAGCGTGCGTTCCCAGGTTTTTGGGGCGCATTAACACGCGCCCGGGTGGCCGGCTGGACATCCTTCGCTCGGGTGGGAGAAGGGGGTCAATTTGACCCCCTGAGATCTCAAGAACTATGAGAGCTAGAGACACCAAATTCACAGGGTATGTTGACCCGTACGTGAAATTACTTTGTTTTAAGTTCGAAGTTCCTAGGTCATGACCTTCGGGTCAAATAAGGTCAAACAAAGTCAAATTCCAGGTTGGACGCTTAAGTGTCTCCAGAACCTAGATAACTGTGTGTAAGCAAAAGTTCACATGCTCGTTTAAGGTCAGTACCTTGTTTGACCTCTTGAAGGTCATGGTGACAAATATCATACAAGACTGCTCTCAGTTTTGCACTTGAATTAGCGACAAAGCTTACGCTAGACAGTATGCTCCTAAAAACCAAATGTTGACGTGGGTCATTTTAGGCCAATAGCCTATTCTGACCTACAAGAAGCCCATGGAAGATGTCGAGTGCGATTTTTGCTATCAATAAATCCGAAATGAGCATCAGAAACTACCTCATACAGCAAGTCCTAGAGTAATAAAACAGGTTGGCATTGCCCTTGGTCTGACCTTCATACCTGACCTTAGTTCAATGCAGTTTGCTCATTCAATTGTTGCTTTGTCTTAGAAAGCATTGCAGAGATGTATGGCTTCGTCTAACACTCCGTTGTTGCATCAGATTAAACGATTCCCTAGAAATTGACTTCGCTGAAACCATGGGCTGACTTTGACTAGATCAGCAACCTTACAAGGTACGTCCAAATTGTTTTCACCAAGCGATCCGCTATTCAATTGTTTACAGCTCTGCAAAATTTGGCGCGGCTACGCTACGCCGTTCGGAAACCATTCCGAAAAAAACCTTTGGGGGGGCAATTTGACCCCCACCCGACCGCGTGTTAACGCTATGTGAAGTCATGAAAGTGTTCTTGGTGTCTATAGAGTAATGAAATATGCTTAAGTGAGCGCTTTTAACTGATGCGTGCCGAGCTCATTTTAGGAGAAGGTGTTTTTGTAGTCATATCATCCAAGTTGTCTGAGGCCTTCATTCGATCGTGTACATTATACCTGTTTTATTATGGTTTTATGATTGAGCCCAAGCGTAACGTACAATATATGCGACAAATACATGAACTATCACATCAGAAATATTTGTACTTAAATATTTGGACTTAGGAAAAGAAAAAGCTGACCCGATAAGAAAAAGCTGATGAAAAGCATCGAGCAACTCCACAGAAAACTTGCCAGGGTCCACAGCTCCTTCGTTTCCAATGAAACATGTTTGAAATAAGATATCCCACCCAAATCCATAAACACACACACACACACACATATATATATATATATATATATATATATATATATATATATATATATATATATATATATCTATCTATATCTATATATATACTGAGGAAACATGAGCATACATATATGCTCATGTTTCCTCAGTATGCATCATATGCCTTGCCATTCAACTCTGGGTCAAACGGGGGCGGCTGTTCGTTCCAGCCCGGCCGCTCCCTGGCCGGCCGTGAAAGCCGTCCCTCTCGGCGCGCTAATCGTTCACGCCTGTCCGTCAGGCTGATTCGTCAGGCGGCCGCCTGCGGCGCCTGGCGCGCCCGATGCCGCCAGTCGGCTCCAGCCACCGTGAACGAGCCGATCCGACACCTGGACAGCTGACGACGACGGCTTGGCCGCCGCTCAAAAGGTCTCAATTCATTTGCCAGGCACGCCGTGAAACGACCGCGGCAAGATGGACGCGGCCGCGCGCCGATGGAAGCCGCCATCTTCGGGCGACGGAGCCGGTGAGAATGACAACAGCTGAGTTAATTTGGAGATGTAGAAGGGGCTGACGCAATTTTGGCCTTCAGCAAAACAACTTTCCAACGACAGGAACATCGTTGATGAAGCTTTTGTCACTCATGATAGCTGCTAAGAAAATTGTGTTTAGGGGACCGCGCTAGCAAGTTCCTCATCAATGTTTTTCATCCGTATCTTCAGTTCCTGAGAAGTAACTCATCATTTTTTGAGTAGCAAAAACGCGTATTCCAAAAGTTGTGTTTTTATATTGAAGGGAGTGTTCCACACCTTTTATGGGTTTTGAGCCGGAATAGCCATCTTGAAGACCTTTCAGTGCAGTTCACAGCCCTGCCTTTCTTAAGACCTAAATCCATCTAACTTCTGAGCTACACGCCCGCGAAGATGTGCAGACTATCTGGTGCGCACTATTTCAAGGTCACCTAGGCATCTATGGGGTCATAATAACGCCATCCAAATCCTGTCATTCCATTCGGCGTGCGTCGATCAAGGCCAAGAAAAAAAAGGTTGTCGAGTCGTTCTTATCTGACGTTCATGGACACCACTTTCCAGATGTAAAGGCCATCAATTGGCTCTTAATTGATGTTTTGCAAGGTACGATAACTTAATTCAAAAACGACGTATCGCAAAGCGTATTTAATAAATATAGGAAATGTGTTGTCTGGGGCAGTCTTATCTACTTAGAACATAGCAAAAGTTATAAGTGAACCTGCTCCGTAGTATCTGATGCTTGCTTCATCATCTTTAAATGCGAAACATTCAATTCAAGCGTAACAAACGAGAAAATGTCGTCACTTGGTGAGGTTTGCTTGATTCCTTGCAAATTTATAGCCGAAAGTGCTTCCACATTTGGAAGTGCCGCCATGGGTGCTTCCTTGTTGGAAAAAGACACCATTCTCCTACGCAGCCAATGTATGGAAGGATAGATGCAGATCCTCCTGTCCTACACAGACAGCCTCAACCTTACGGAGGTATGACACCGTCATTAGCAAACATCTGGAAACAATTAAAATGCCATACGAATTAGGCTGTGATGCGGCAATCCCCCATGCGCGTGACTATTTTTGCCTGCGGACACAACGCCTTCCAGGTATAAGCGCTGCGGTGGTCTGGATGAGAGGCGGCCGGGTGTCTGATCTCGGCCCGGTCTGGCCCTGTCTCGCTCGGTTCAGTCGGTACGATGGGCCAGATCTCTCACGCTGCTCTGCTCAGAGACGGCGTGTAATCCCATCAGTGCGCCGGTGTGCGGTGTGTTGAGCCGTGGTGTAGACCCTGGGACTGGACCGGCGCCGGCCTCGGACCGCTCAGCTGGCGGCCGTGCAGGCTGGAGACGCAGCTTTCAACCCACCAACCCGGGAACATCTGACCCGCAAGAGCCCGCAGACTTTTGGCCGCATCCTGGGCCAGACTTAGCAGGCTTTTGCAGGTCAAAAGTTCCAACAAGCAAAATAAACTCTTTGTGTTTTAAAACTATACCAAACCCTTACTGCGATGACCATTAGTTTTCAATCGACGTCTCATTAAGAGTTTCGTTCTGTGTGCTGTTTCCATTTCTTCCAGTGTCCGTATCTATATGTGGTCTGTGTCAAAAATTCCAGTTCATTGTTTAAGGTGAATCAAACATTCGATATAGATCGAAAGTTTTAGTCGGCGGGCTATGTGGCATGTAAGCATAGGTCCAAGACATGATTTGCTGAACCAACTTCTCCACGTAGAAATTCTGTTTCAGCACTCAACGACTCTTCACGACCTTTGCGTCAGAGTGAAATGCGAATGATGTCACTTGAGTGACAGGGACTTGTGAACAAAATTTCGTTGCAATCCTTGCTTGCACACAGTATCACGAACGGCGCAGCGATGGTTGTGAGATGGAACATCCATATCAGCAAGAAGGAAATGTTGATTATTGCAAAGCTGGCATGCTTATCTGTTTCATGCGTTCGCATGATGCATCATTTTAAGGACAACAATTGCCATGTGAAAACTGTGTTTGGTTCATAAATACGGATTATGACATTGCAGCAATCTTGACGCAGTCGAACTGAGTTACGTGTGTCTTTGCTTTGTGCAGCGCGATGAAGTGAGGAGACTTGTCATGACTTGAAATGCCCAGCATCGTTTTATTATCAGTGCAAAGCCTTCAGTTGATGCACGTAAGTTATGAAGACATAGCGTATGGTTTACTGAGATGAGGTCCACGCGGGAAATCTCCGGTCCATTTTGGTGATGTGTCATTTCAAATGCCCTCTCTTCCTTCTCGGTTGTAGCTGGAAACTGACATCAAAACGTTTAAGATGTACTTTGGTACAACATAAATTTAATTGTCAAGGTACTTTGATCGCTACTGTCTAATCAACACCACCGCTACTGGCGAAACAATGCTGTGCATTAGATAGCACTGATATGAAGTGGCGTGCACTCTTTATGGACAGGTCTCACCTTAAAGAGCAATGTCAAGATGCAGGCTGGAGTTAACTTGGCACTTGCGGGTTAATGCCGGGTCAGTATTGTAGCACAGCGGGCTTTTGTGGGCTAGATCCCAAGCTGGCCGTGGCGGGCGACGCCAAGGCTGATGTTTTGGGAAAAGTCACGTCTCTAGTGCGGACCCTGGGTCCGGAACCGGGCTCAGACTGCTCAGCTGACCGCAGGTTGCAGTCTCAGCGCCACGAGAGTACCCTGAGGTATAGCGGCAGTGGCGTCGATAAAACATGGCGGGAGTGGGGATGGATGATAGGTGGAAATCATTGACATTTCCCTAAAGTTTTGTGAACGAGATTTATCTCTCAGGATCCAGTCTAGTTCAGGCCATTAATCTGTATGCATTATCCCAACGAATCCATGTTTTTGTTGATTGAAAACCCGATGCGTTCGACTCCATTACAGCAAATATATTTTGCTCTATAAATTCATAAATTACATAAAGCCGTCACGTACAACCCCAGTTTGACATGAAACGTGAATACACCGCCGTTGACCATTTACTGCTTCATGACATGATACCCGATTTCTCAACCCGTTCCAAACCAGTGGGATAGGCAGTTGTTTAATCCATTCCAAACCAGATCCCATATGTGTTAGAAATTCCAGGATGCACTCCATTGCAATGCTAGGAAAAATTGAAGAAACAAATGATTTCACACTTGTTTGCTGGAATAGTATTTTTTATGTATTGGTTGTCTTTGGACCCGATATCCTAGAACAGATGTTCACAAGGAACTCGACATTGATAACCAAATAATGGAAAATGCATGCCAAAATCGCAGCAAATCTGCTTAAGCGCCGTTCGAAGCTTCACTCGAGGCCACAAATTCAAGTTTGTTCGATAGCGCCTCAGGAATCGCTCCAACTCGGCCGACCCCTGGTATCTGTCTCGTCCTTTGCCGACCGCCAGCTAGCGGCAGTAAATAACGGAACGGCCATTTCACCAACTTTTGTCGCGACGTTGATGACCGTTCCAGAGAGTAGGGATCGATTTATGTGTGCATTATTGCAGCGTTCCGGTGGCGGTGTCTTAGCCTCTAAATGGATGGACAAAGCTGCCGATATCGCAGCGGCAGATCGATGAACTTCGTGGGCTGGCACCTAGTGCGAGCCGTACCGAACGACACAAGTTCGAGCCATGGCGTATGGTGCCTGCTGCACGATGTGATACGTTGACAGCATGCCTGTCCTGAATCGTGGAGAGCATGCTTTTGTTAAGATAATGCTGATGATCGTGTACAATTAGAAGTGACATGACAACAAATATTCAGCCTGGAGCTATTCAGTGGCGGAGTCACCTTACTCGGATTAGTCAGTCGTCCGCAAACCAACACAAAATTGCACCTGTGATTGGAAATCTCGGAAATAACCATGCGATCTCCCAAGGAAAAAAACATTACAAATTGTCCAAATCATCCCCAATTGTTTCATATTTCCAACCAATGCTCTGCATATAAGATGAAATGCATTCTTTAATGGCTGTCACCTACGTTTGCTCGTTCATAGCAAGATCGCAAAAATGACATGGTTGCACAATTGGTTGAAGGATTGCACGATTACAGGTTTCTAGCCGTTTGAAAACATGACTTTCGGACAGTTTTGTCACTTGAGTCTTCAACGCTCCGCCCGTGATGGTATTGCGAGTGGAGTGCCTGTAAGATGTGCATAACTCACCGTTAGATAGCATCTTTTGATCACGCCCTTCGCACCCAGAATACATGGCCAAGTGAGGCCTCGAGAATAGCTAGGAAGCTAGCACAAAATGCAGCGTGCGTTTGATTTGAGCTGGCGTCTTGACAACAGCCTATGCAAGGCCCCAAGCGGTCTATACCATATCCCAGCCAGGGGGTTAGGGCCCCGAGTGACCTACCCTGTCTCTCAACCGAGGGGTTAAGGCCCCGGGTGGCCAACCCTGTCTCTCAACCGAGGGGTTAAGGCCCCGGGTGGCCTACCCTGTCTCTCAACCGAGGGGTTAAGGCCCCGGGTGGCCAACCCTGTCTCTCAACCGAGGGGTTAAGGCCCCGGGTGGCCAACCCTGTCTCTCAGCCAAGGGGTTAGGGCCCCGGGTGGCCAACCCTGTCTCTCAACCGAGGGGTTAAGGCCCCGAGTGACCTACCCTGTCTCTCAACCGAGGAGTTAAGGCCCCGAGTGGCCTACCCTGTCTCTCAACCGAGGGGTTAAGGCCCCGGGTGGCCTACCCTGTCTCTCAACCGAGGGGTTAAGGCCCCGAGTGGCCTACTCTGTCTCTCAACCGAGGGGTTAAGGCCCCGAGTGACCTACCCTGTCTCTCAACCGAGGGGTTAAGGCCCCGGGTGGCCTACCCTGTCTCTCAACCGAGGGGTTAAGGCCCCGGGTGGCCTACCCTGTCTCTCAACCGAGGGGTTAAGGCCCCGAGTGACCTACCCTGTCTCTCAACCGAGGGGTTAAGGCCCCGGGTGGCCTACCCTGTCTCTCAACCGAGGGGTTAAGGCCCCGGGTGGCCTACCCTGTCTCTCAACCGAGGGGTTAAGGCCCCGAGTGACCTACCCTGTCTCTCAACCGAGGGGTTAAGGCCCCGGGTGGCCTACCCTGTCTCTCAACCGAGGGGTTAAGGCCCCGAGTGACCTACCCTGTCTCCCAACCGAGGAGTTAAGGCCCCGGGTGGCCTACCCTGTCTCTCAACCGAGGGGTTAAGGCCCCGAGTGACCTACCCTGTCTCTCAACCGAGGGTTTAAGGCCCCGGGTGGCCTACCCTGTCTCTCAACCGAGGGGTTAAGGCCCCGAGTGACCTACCCTGTCTCTCAACCGAGGAGTTAAGGCCCCGAGTGGCCTACCCTGTCTCTCAACCGAGGGGTTAAGGCCCCGAGTGACCTACCCTGTCTCTCAACCGAGGAGTGAAGGCCCCGAGTGGCCTACCCTGTCTCTCAACCGAGGGGTTAAGGCCCCGAGTGACCAACCCTGTCTTTCAGCCGAGGGGTTAAGTGCACTAACGCAAACGATCGCCCAGCCTGAGCGAGCCGTTTGACGCTGTTTCAGCCGCGACCCAGGGCGTAGGTAGGACCGTTGACCACTGCCCGCCGAAAGCCGGTCACCACTGCCCGCTGAAGGCCGGTCACCACTACCCGCTGAAGGCCGATAACCACTGCCCCATGACGGCCGGTCACCGCTGCCCGTCCGGTCACCACTGCACGTCTGGTCACCACTGCCCACTGAAGGCTGATTACCACTGCTTGCTGGCGGCCGGGTTGCACGGCCCGCTGAAGGCCGCTCACCACTGCCCGCTGAAGGCCAGTCACCACTGCCCGCTAAAGGCCGGTCACCACTGCCCGCTGAATGCCAGTCACCACTGCCCGCTGAAGGCCAGTCACCACTGCCCGCTGAAGGCCAGTCACCACTGCCCGCTGAAGGCCAGTCACCACTGCTCGCTGAAGGCAGGTCACCACTGCCCGCTGAAGGCCAGTCACCGCTGCCCGCTGAAGGCCGCTCACCGCTTCACGCTAGAGGCCTGCAGCACTGCCCGCTGAAAGTCGACCACTACTGCCGCTAAATACCTTTCACTACTGCATGCTGAAAGTCGGTCACCACTGCCTGCTGTAGGCCGGTCACCACTGCCCGCTGAAGGCCGGTCAGCACGCGAGCTCATATCCCTGTTCGAAGTACATCTTTACAGTGCACTTATGCATACCTGGTAGGAGACATGAATCACTATGGTGGCTGACACATAACCGTGCACCACGGCGGCACATAGCAAAGAGGTTTAACTGACTGAAACGTCCCGTCTGTAAGACGAAATGTCCGCATCTGCACGATTTTGCCTTCTGCTCCGGATTCACGTGTGCTACAGTTTGGTCGACAATGAGTTTCAGGCTTACCGTGCGGGCGGCTGTAAAAACCATCGCTCGAACATGGTTTGTAAATAGCAAGGAAACAAAGCATGTCGCCCTTCAACAAAACAATTTGGTCAACCTTGCTCGAATATACATGATTGGACGCTTCTTCGCATGAAGCATAATATTTACTGATTCTTGGTTACCACCACCATAAGCCAGTGCTAAACTGGCCAGGGGTTTGTCGAAGGTACATTCTTATTCACTATGGTGCTAGTTTGAAAATATTCATCCGCCTGGCTGACAGCTTCTAAAGGTCATTCAGGAGCTGCCCGAAGACTGGCGTATTCATGGCTTACGCTGTGTGTGTGTGTGAGCTGTGGCGTGCGGTGATGCACAGTTGCGCCCATACGATTGGCCAGCCTTGTCCTAGGAAAATCGTGCCAATACCGTACCACTTAGATACCTGGATGTTGAGCTCTGCTGCCAGTTTGTGCCGTACTTGGAACTTGAACAATACATTTCTCTTCTAATCGAATGCGGGGAAATGTTTCAGAAAAAAACTACACCTGATTTAGGAGGTTGCCTGGAAACTCTGAAAACTGCGCTTCACAGGTTTTTAAAGAATTGCACATTCTCTTTCCCAACGAAAAACGCACAGCGCCGAGACGTGTGGCTGGAAAAAATTAGAAATAAAATGGCCTGTCGAGAAGCGGATTGGCCACGGCCTGAAAATGGTGCGACACCAAGCGGGGCATGCTCGGCATGCAGCCCGACCCACAGAGACAACCAAGAGACAACCTAGTGTTATCCCATGTGGTAGTGAGACGTGGGCTGCAAACGGCTACAATTTTTGCGTTTGCTATTTATCTTCGCAGCGTTCTTGATCACTGAGTACACCTGTCTCGCCGCATGTGAGTTCCTCCATGCTGTGCGAATGAGCAAGAAAGCGCATCGTGCAACGAGCACCCAACTAGCCCACGGGACTAGCACAGCGCTGGAGGAGGCTCACGGGCTGCCGCTAAGAGCTCCGGCCAGTCACAGCGGAAGGCTTCTGTCGCTGAACGTGGAGCTGCATCCGGTGGTGGGGCGTCCCCCCCCCCTTCCCCGCGCCTGACCCGAAGTACCGCGGCCGCTGGGCTCCTCAGCGCCCCCCGGCCGACAGCCGGCCCCCTCGGGCCGAGACTCATTCCCGACACATTACCGCCGCGCTAAACTGAAGACAAATGCGCGCCATAAACGTCGCCAGTCGTATTTATGGCTACCGTTAGCTGGCCAGGGCCGTAAATCTGTGCTGGGTCCGTCTCGCCTTCTGAAGAGGGGCCTGAGCGGCCCTCGGGGCGCGTCTGCCCTCCCCCCCCCCAGGTTCTCCCCTGCCCGGCACCTGCTGCGACGGGAAGAGGGCCATCCGCAACCCCTCCCCCTCTCTCTGCAGCCTCCCGGGGTGGTCTACAGAGGGGTGGTCTACCCTTTTCCTCCGTCTCCCAATCAATGCACAATTGGCGAAGGGACTTTGTGACGACCTCCAGTTCTCTCCGGTTCCTTGCATAGTTTGCGAGTATGAATTATTGGGCCTAAAAGCGATCTCCCCATGACCCTATTTCTTACTTCAGAGAACAGCTGCAGCTCCCCCATTGCTACTGAATTTGATCCCGCGACTTAAGGATGTTATGTAGGAGGAACCGATCCAAATATCCTGGGGTACCATTCCTTTAGGTGTCCACCTCATTGGCTTAGTGTTCAACCCAAAGGTGTCCACCTAATTGGCTTGGTGTTCAACCCTGAGGTGTCCACCTCACTGACTTGGCGTTCAACCTTGAGGTGTCCACCTCACTGGCTTAGTGTTTAACCCTGAGGTGTCCACCTCATTGGCTTAGTGTTCAACCCCAAGGTGTCCACCTCATTGGCTTAGTGTTCAACCCTGAGGTGTCCACCTCATTGGCTTGGTGTTTAAACCTGAGGTGTCGAAAGATGAGCATTTCAAATATTTGCCCACTTATCAGCAGCAGCAGCAAGACCCTGTTCTTGGCGCTCAAATGGACGACAATCATGAAAAGATTACGTGAATGCGCATTTCTGTTCTTATGACAGTGTCTCTTTTAGAGACTGACACGAAAATGGTCGGTAGTGAATGCTTCGGTCCATTTACCGCTCTATGAATCGCAAGACAGTGTGGCTGTGTGACCCAAAGCATCCCATGGCACTGCATCTGCATTGAGTTTTAAACACAAGCTAGCCTAGGCTGAAAGCAACACCATTTCAGGCCAGGTATGGCGGCGACCTAAAGGCCTCCTAATGGTTTGTCAGGCAGTGTGAAGGCCCAACTAACCCACCACAAACGAAACGTGGAAGGCAGACCTACTCCGCCGGCGAACGAGAGTTGGTCTTATGTGACAATCTCTTGGGCGCCAGGAAACTGTCGCACTGCAGTGCTTTGAATATCGAGTTCTCGCCCAAAGAAGGTATTGTGGGATGTCATAAGATGCATACCAAAAGTCAATTAGTCCGAACATTTGCTAAACAAATGTTTTTAATGGGAAAGATAAAGCCCCAACACATGTTGCTGGAAAAATTGATCGCAGCAACGCAGCTGTTCGATCAAGTAAAAAATAGCCCTTTCAATGAAAAGTCAAAGCCTTTCACAGGCAGGATTGGGCAAATCCGGGTTTACACGTTAAACTCGCATTGTTAAAACTGTTCACGTAAGCGAACAGCCAATTTTGACCTGCTAGCGGCACTCATGGTGTTCATCATATTTATCTCCCGTCTGCGTGATTCAAAATCGAAGCCGTATGTTTCCCGGGAGGCGTCCTGTGCTCGTTAATCACGCATAGCCTACACCCATGGCGCCAGGCTCTCTTGGCCCAGGGCGGACCGCGCCGTGTAATTTAGTGCATTACCGCTTGTTCACTGGCCAAACATTTACGTTGGCCCCCATTATAATAAACGACCTTTTGCCACGTGAGTGGGCTTCTATGAGGCCCCATCACCTGCTGAAATTTATATTTCTCCATGGAGCCACTCTCCGAAACATAATTTACCGTAACATTACCCTTCACTTCAAGCAGCCCACAAATCCACCCCGATCAATGCGCCGTAAGATATACTGCCAATAAGGTTGTCAGGCTCTAACGATCGCCATTGTTGGATGTGCCATTTTAAACTTTATTGACTGGAGATATTATGGCTCATTTTTCCATAACTGCCCTACAAATCTTCTATATGAATAGTGGCGGGAGATAGATGGGGGTATAAATTCGCCACCCGTACAGATGGCAGCGAGGGTATTTATTGGCCCGGGCCGGAGGGGTTAGATCGTGACGTCACTGATCGCCGTCACAGCTGCCGGCCATCGAACAGGCCGCCATTGAGCCGTACGAGCGTAACGTGTCGGATGTGTCGGATTGCTACGGCTTGCAGGGGCGCCCCGGCATGGGTCTCGCGAGCAATGTTTTGGCCGATGGCATTGGTTGACATTCATCCTTCCTGACCTGTTTAGCCGCATGTATTCGCTGAGGCCATGAAATTCTACAGCCGCTGTGAAACCGTTGACCGTGAAAGTTGCCTGCGAAGGGACCTGAAGCCGGCCCTGCCGAGGTCTGGCCCGTCGCTTTATCCTCTCCGGCTGCTTACGTCTCCAGCCACATCCCTGTGGAAAGGGAAGACCAAGAGACCAATGGCCTTGGACTTTGACTCCTTTAGCGAATTCGCTTCAGCTAATCCGTCCAACCCTTCCCAGGCGGCCATCCGTAGACCAGCTGCAACGTGACTGTCGTTTACTGCGTGAATCTCGGAAGATCTGGACATTAGGGGTCGGAGGTGACGGGAATATGCTTCACTCAGAAGCGATGGCGAGTTATCTAGATTCAGGAACGGTGTAATGGTCCTCACCGATTGGTGTAATGCACCTGTATCGTGGAGGCTCAATATAAGATCGTGTCGTGCTCGGCGTGAGCGGAATCGGTAGCTTTAGCAGAAGGCCGTTATCAAATCCATACAGAGATCCTGGATTTTAGCTCTCACTGATTCTTGCAATAACACAACACCCTGGATCGACCTGGATGCTGGTTCAAAATGGTTTCTTAAACAAAGCCAAACTCTGGATCCTGGCTCCCTCTAGTTCTTATGGTGAGGCAAAGCTCCGGATCCTGGTTCTCAGTCGTTCTTTAGCAGACCATGGGTCCGATTCCTGGTCCCTAGCTCCCATTGGTTGCTTCGAGAACATCTTACCTTGAATAAAGGCTGTCACTGCTTTGTCACAAGTACAAGATCTGGCCGCATGGCTGTCAGCCATAAAGTCATGCAATCATACACAATAGCTTACACACTTTTGCTTTAAAAATAATTGAAAGTCACACACCACAGATAAATCACACACCAGAGACAAGTCACACACAACAGACAAGTCAAGAAATCAGCAAGCTCTGATAACGCCACTGCAACCAACAACGCTTAACTGCTAGTTGTAGATCATTGCCAACAGCTTAGAAGTGGATGTCCGAGAGCTCCATCACAGGGTAATCCGCATATTTCTGCTCTCACTTCACACAAAAGATACACTACAAGAAACTCAAGCATCATGTCCTAACGCCACCACTACAACCAATACCGCTTGACTGTTAGTTGAAGATCATTGTATACAGCTTATGAGTGATGGCGTGACAGCTGAAACGATCACCTAGATGATTCACAAATTTTTTTTTGGAATAAGAATTAGTTAAATCGCACACCATAAGCATGCCGAACAGCCCGCATATCATGATGCCACCATGGCAAAAATAAGTATTGGCTGTTAATAGAACATGGTATAGCAATTGCAGTTGAGCATGTACCTGCATCAATCACCATGTGCCCATCACTTGCAGGACAGTAAGGGGTCTATAATGCATGGTGCACTAATAAAAACATTCGGATCTTGCAATACTCCATAAATTGCAAGGTGATAGAAACAATGAAATAATTTTAACTATCCAACCGTCAGGGTGTCCTTAAAATGCTATCAAAGCTTCGGGTGTAAGCGTTTCAAATTTTTTGTTTTGTTAAAAACTACTGCAATTTTTTGTCTGACAAGGATGTGGCAAATGGGGATTCAGACAGGCTGAGGCTTATTCATATTTGAAAAATGCAATATCGGCCGTTCAATTTAGGGTCAAGGCTAACTCAAGGGGCAATGTCGTCTATGCGTTGACTGAAAAGAAGCAGCAAAATGAGACTCGGGCCCCCAGAATGGAAGGACTTCCTTGGCCCTCGCTGCTTGACGTCAACAAAAAATGGAAAAAAAAGCATGTATGATCTGTCTTTGTTGTGTTCCTGTCTTTCCGGTTTGTCAAACGTTCAAGTCTCTATCAATTGGTGCTCTTCGTGATGATAACAATACAATATGTGTCCATGTCCGTGTTTTAGAGACGAACATCCGGCTGCGTCAGAAATCAAGGTCTTATCACAAATGACATGGTTGGGGTGAAGTAAAGAAATCAGGTATTGGCAGAACCGGAGTGGTGTCACCAGTCATTGAAATTCTCCCTTCGCGTTTTTGAGGTGTATGACCCTGGGTCAGGTCACGATATTGTCACCATTATATTCACCTTATTGCACTGAACAAACTGGTGAAGATTTGAAAACGATTATGAGGGCGGTTTCGGAGGATGAGCATATTTGCCTGATGTGTCCGTTTTTTAGCCCTCCCTCGGTTCCGCGCTACTCATTTTATGTTACCTTGGCCAAAAACGGTGCATGGCGGGATAGATCAGCTATTGAGAAGTTGGGTCAAATACCGGCGTTATTTATGTGTTGCATAAAGTACGTGCGTTCTGGTCTTGCTGCTAAGATGGTGTCAAGGAAGCTTGTGGTACCCTGTGTTCGTAGATGCTGAAGGCTTGCGGATTTGGAAAGGAGTTTCCATGAAAGTCATCGGTAACGAAAGACTTGTTGGCAGGCTCAAGGTGTAAAAAAACGACAATTTTGGTGAATCTGAAATTATTGTGGTGGAGCAGCAATGCTTCATGTCTGCCGACATTCCACTTAATAGCCTTAGGTATAAGCTTATGTTCCCAAAAGTTCCAACATTAGATACTGGAACTATATATATATATCAGATTGAATGTATGCAGAAAAGTGATATGGCCATACTCCATTCTCTAGAGTGCGGCAGATGATTGCAAGGTATCACTGTGGCATAAATCCATTAAACATGTGAAATTTCGGACGGCTCTCTTAAACGTTAAACGTAAATTGTTTGCATTCATTTTTATCAACTTTTTGAAGCACCGGGTATGTAGTCTTATAATGCGTGGCGTCATCCCTTTCAGCTCCAAGAAAAAATAGGAGTTGGTTTAGCTGTGTTTCCTGCTCAGCCTCCCAAAATATTTTCAAACTGTGCCGCTCGGATACCTTTGTCTGAACATAGAAAATCAATGCAGACAAAAATCAGAGGGAAGATCCTGTTTCTTTCTGCTTGCTTCGGCATCACTCTAGACCAACGTTGGTATCTAGTATTTGGTATCTAGTCATAAAGGTATCTTGTAGAATCTCAGGTTAATCCTTTGCCGTAGCTTGGTACCTGCTGGATCTCCGCCTGCTCCAGGCTAGGTCTTGGTTGTCGCTGGATCTTTCGACTTGTCAGGCTTAACTTTAGCTCATCCTGGATCTTTCGACTTTGTACTTGACAACGCATTTTTCTCGAAAATTGACAACGTCGGCAACACATGCAACAATCTGAAAGCCCTCTAGCCCATGCCAATTAAAATGTGCTTTCGAATGCACGCTAACAAAAGTAATCACTGGCATGGGGAGCAAACTTACTTAATTTACTGATCCATCAATGACACATTGCACGCCCCTACATAACGTGTGACTCACCCAATTACATTGAACCCTACGTGGTATGTGAGAACAGTCATGATTATCTTTGACCGGACAGAACCAGGGAAGATGGACTGGGAGAAAGATGCACTGGCTGCAGCGCGAGCAGTTAATAATTAAAGGAGCTTTTCGACATTTGAAGTCATTGGGCCAAACATAAGATAGGATGGAAAAAGCTCGATCGTAAGTGCAAAAGACTGCTCTAGATGACACAATTTTCACTATTTAGTGAATAGTTTTTCCTAATAGCCCGTCGTTTGATGACGTCATGAACGTTTTTATGACGTCAGATGTGCTGCCAGACTGTGCGTGTTAAAACTGCTACTATGGCGGATGACGCGACTCACCTGTGATTTTTTATGTGTCGAGAGATGGCGCTGTTGGTCTTTGCCTGGAAAGTTCTGTTTGAGCTTTGTGCGTATGCTCTTTGGTTTTTCCTCACGGTGATATTGTGAATTTTTCTGTTATTACATGTTTTACTTGCGTTACATCTTCGGTTACGACGCTATACTAAAGTGTACAATTATTCACGTCTAACATAACTAACAGTTGTCCAAATGCATGTTGCTTACAACAAAACGTGGTTGGACATCGAGAAATCCGGCATGTCATCCTCGGCTCGTACTATCCCACATCCTCGTGACTCTAGCTTCTTCGGGGGCGGCTATGATTGGGCCGAAGTGCCCTGGTGGGCCACCCCGTCCGAGCAATGAGCAAACACACCTGCAGAGTTACCTCCATGCGGGCAAAAGCTTGGCAAATGAGTCTCCAGGTGCATGCAGTCATGCTTGACCATTATGAGAGTACTTGATTTTTTGACAATGGAAATTAAGAGCTAACTAAATCGGAGACATTCAGATCAGCCAAATTTGCTGATAAACTTGTGAGAAGTCCTTAATGTAGAAACGGATTGACACGATTCATGTAATAAATTTATCTAGTAAGTCGGACCGGACCACATCAGACTGATAAATCAGGGAGAAAGTGGATTAGCAGGCGGACTTGGCCTGGACATGCCCGGCTGGACTGGATCGGATCCTGAAAATCCAATCCATGAAGTATTTTATTCCATAGCCTTGAAATATTCATGACTAGCCGGTAGGGCTATTATCCAAACAGCCCAAACAAGCTGAGCCCGTGGTCGAAACATGTTATCGGCAGCTCAGGCTGGCTGTTGGCCAGGTGACTTTTAACGCTGGGACGCGTAGGTACTGGAATTACTGCAAACACGAACATTGCAGTGGTTATGTCTTTTTCTGGGCCATGGGCACAACACATACCCAATGAGGGTACGGTTACTTTGGTGACGTTTCTATGACGGCGTACATCTCGGGGTGGCTTTCAAACAGGCCGGGCGCGAAATAATCTGGACAAGTATGCGTTTATCCAGCCAGAAACAAGAAGGCTTTCAAGGCTTAAAGGGCACGGCTGTGAAACTATAAGAAATCATCCTAAAAAATAGCTATCTTAACTCACAGCCCCTCCAAGCCCTCTCAGCCAGACGCATTGAGAATATGAATGACACGGAAAGTACATTTCGTCGATTTCTACCACGATGCAAATGACCAATGGGCTGCTAGACAACAGATTCCCAAAACTGCCGTTCACGATATGTGTCAGCACGTGACATCTCGCGTGCAGTGCCCTAATGACACTAAACAAGGTTTTGACTGGTTGTGGCCTTACTCGCCACATCAAAGTATATCTTTGATGCATACTGCAGGTTTATTTTCGGGTCGTTTTTTTTTACGTACAAAACATGAATGTAGTCAAGTGCCGTACTTTTGTCATATCATTCGTATTCAGTACAGATGCCAGCGGCGGCACAATTCAGGCCTGCGACCGTCGGCCCATGCCGGAGGCCAGTACTGTTTGGACCGCTGGTCCATTCGTGCAATCAGCGCGGTTTGTGACCGCTGGCTCAACACTGCAATCATTCGGTTTGTGACCGCTGGGTCCACCCGTGCAATCAGCGCGGTTTGTGACCGCTGGCTCAACACTGCAATCAGTACGGTTTGTGACCGCTGGCCCATCCGTGCAAATCAGTGCGGTTTGTGACCGCTGGTCCATTCGTGCAATCAGCGCTGTTGTGACCGCTGGCTAGACCACTGCAATCAGTGCGGCTTGTGGCCGCTGACCCATCTGTGCGATCAGTACGGTCTGTGACCACTGGCCCATCTGCGCGGTCTGTGTGGTTTGTGACCGCTGGTCCGTTCGTGCAACTAGTACGGTTTGTTCCATAGCGTAGGAACGTTTCAAAAAGTGTGTTGTATTTTAAAGTAACTAAATTGCAGAAGTCAGGCGTTGAACGACGGCAATGAAAGATATCATCGGCGCTCTTAATTTATATGGTTAGTTGGCTGTTTATAAACCAATAAAATTCAAAAGCTTTGCCAAATTTTGCATCTTGGTTGTACAGATTGAGGACATCGCGAAGGTATCTTGTAGATCGATCTGTTTAATCCAAATTTGGAGATGAAAATTTGATCACAGATCGAGTGGTCAAAAATGTGTATTACCATGGCCAAGCCATGTTTGCCTGGAAATGTTCACCATTCAGTCAGAATCGGTTAGTGACACAAGTTATGTAACGTGGTATTTTAACATGCGCGCTCGCAAATCTTAGCAACAAAACCTCGACACCAGGCGCTGCGGTGTCCATAATCCGCGGAGCGATAGCACAGTAGCTAACTTTTAGCCGTGGCCCACCGGTGGACGAAGGTGATGACGCTTCTGAAATAATTAGCTTTAAACACTTTAATCAACTAGTAATACAAGCCATGTGACGTAATTTTGAGCATGCACACTTGAAAATTGTAGAAACACGAGCCTCGAACCCAGGCGTTGCAGTCTCCGTAGGCCGCGCAGCGTCGGCCTAACAGCTAACATTCAATTGTGGCCAACGGGTGGACGAAAATGACGACGCTTGTGAAAAAGTATCCTTGGACGCTTCATGGCATCAGATCTTGCATTTATAAAGCAGTCTGAGCGCATATTTCACGTGTGCAATCTTCAGACTGATGAAAAGAACGCATTGGCCCTTAAAGAACCTCAAAGTGGGGTTGTAGTGCGTTGGTTGAACTGGTAGAGTGAACGAAAAAATTATTTTTTTCGTGTTTTCGCAGCTATTTATCTGTCCAGAGGACAGATTAACACTGCACCCACCGTCTGGCGGCACTTGCAGTGGCCGAAACTTTTCGATTTTGCGGAAGTTGCAACCCAGACCATCCTTGTCCGTTGCTTTTGAAGTCGGGGCGGGCGTGTTCAAGCCTTGTGATGCAATCTGTTTCAATAATGCATTCTAAAAAAATGAACGTTCTCATGGAAACAAAACATGACCTTTCTCGTTGTTTTAATTAATTTCGACCCGCGCTATCCAACAATAATGAGAGCCCCACTCTACTCAACAATAATGAGACCCTTTATTTCCTTCCGGGCAAAGGGCCTCTTGAGTAGAACACCGGGGGTACACCACCGTTTCCGGTCAAGGGCCTGAAGGGCATTCCGTCCATCGTGAAGCGT